>NC_060161.1:8866266-8878891 GCF_021292245.1 Micropterus dolomieu
TCAGTATTGTAGGCTCAAAGTGTCACACTCTAATCAGCTAATTAATCCAAAACACCTGCAAAGGGTTCCCGAGCCTTTAATTGGTCTCTCAGTCTGGTGCAGTGGAATTCACAATCATGGGGAAGACTGCTGAGCTGACAGTTGTGCAGGAAACCATCATTGACAGCCTCCACAAGGAGGGAAAGATTCAAAAGGTAATTGCAAAAGAAGTTGGATGTTCTCAAAGTGCTGTATCAAGGCACATTAATAGAAAGTTAAGTGGAAGGGAAAAGTGTGGAAGAAAAAGGTGCACAAGCAGCAGGGATGACCGTAGCCTGGAGAGGATTGTCAGGAAAAGGCCATTCAAATGTGCAGGGGAGCTTCACAAGGAGTGGACTGAGGCTGGAGTTACTGCATCAAGAGCCACCACACACAGACGGGTCCTGGACATGGGCTTCAAATCAAGCCGCTCCTGAACAACAAACAGCGTCAGAAGCGTCTTACCTGGACTACAGGAAAAAAATAACTGGTCTGTTTCTCAGTGGTCCAAAGTCCTCTTTTCTGATGAGAGCAAATTTTGCATCTCATTTGGAAACCAAGGTCCCAGAGTCTGGAGGAAGAATGGAGAGGCACACAAGTCCAGTGTGAAGTTTCCACAGTCTGTGTTGGTTTGGGGAGCCATGTCATCTGCTGGTGTTGGTCCACTGTGCTTTATTAAGTCCAGAGTCAGCGCAGCCGTCTACCAGGACATTTTAGAGCACTTTATGCTTCCTTCAGCAGACGAGCTTTATGGAGATGCTGACTTCATTTTCCAGCAGGACTTGGCACCTGCCCACACTGCCAAAAGTACCAAGACCTGCTTCAATGACCATGGGATTACTGTGCTTTTGAGAGGGCTGACATTTCTGTATTTAAAATCATTTTTTTTTTTTTTTTTTGAATTTGGGGTTTTCAGAAGCTGTATGCAACAATCATTGAAATTATATCAAATAAAGGCTTGAAATATCTCACTTTGCATGTAATGAGTCTATATAATCATCTTGAATTACTGAAATAAATTAACTTTTGCACGATATTTTAATTTTCTGAGATGCACCTGTACATACACCACGGGTCCTCTTACAAGGATGTCGCCATGTTTCTGCAGTAGCCTGAACGGACAAACTGCTTTACAGAGAGTGTTTCCTCACTACGTTGAATACGTACAAAGAACAACAAGTAAAGTTAGCAGTAGTCAACTGGTTTATCAGAATTAAGAAAAGAGAAATTTGGACAAATTGAGGACCTAATCAATCTTTTTTCGTTCTTAAATCTTTATTGCAAAAAGAGAAATACAGTGTATATGGGACATGAAGTTAACTGAATTTTGATTTGTGCAAAATCAGATATTGCATTTAGATATTTTGCAAACATGTAATTTGAAATATTACAACGGTTTGCTGTCTATGCAGAGTGAACTAGATGTCTGCGGGTTGTTTATATGCTCTGATAATGTTAATACAACACATCTTTGTAGTAGTGCCCATGTAGATTCCACATTCCCACTTAAAGCAAACACACGCTGAAGTCGGAAGAACCATTTCACAACTCGGTTAATGGGACCATCTAAGGAGCACATGAAAGCACCGTTAAACTCTGGTTGCAATTTGCAATCCTCACCACTAGATGCCACTAAAACTTACACACTGAACTTCTAAGGCATGGTTCTACCGATGTTTCTTGTATTCTCTCTTGCCTCACTGAGATAAAACCCTGGATGTCTAATAACTTTCTTCAGTTAAACGACACAAAATCAGAAATACTTGCCCCTGTCGGACCCAGCCCTAGCTACCTTAATAATCTCACCAGTAGATTTTACTACTTGCTTTCAAAACCCTGAACGATGACTGTGTAACTCCCCTTGAGCCGGACCGAGGCCTGAGATCCTCCGGCAGGGCTTTCCTAATGGTTCCAAAGTCTTGTCTCGTCACTAAAGGTGACTGGGCTTTTGCTGTGCGGGCCCCTCAGCTGTGGGACTCCCTGTCTCAAACTCAGTGGCCTCTTTTAAATCTCTTCTTATTTTAATTCATTTATATTTTTAAGTATGGATCATGTTTGTTTACTGTACAGCACGTTGGAACTTGGTTTTTAAAAAAGTGCTATACTAATAAAGTTGTTGTTGTTTTGTTATTATTATTATTAGAGACGTCCCTAGATTTTTTTTCAGGTCCTTCCCTCCTGCTTTGTTACTACATCGAGGGGCTTCCTCATCTGACAGATCAAGGCGCCACCAGATGACTTCTGAGGTCACCTTTGATCAGGTTTAGTCTCAGTTCTTCCCATATGAAAACATTTTTGTCATGTTTGAGTTAGAACTTTATGTTAGTGACAGGATACAGATCCTGTTACATGGTGATTCTGGAGCATCTCCAGACCAAGGCTGCGTTACAAACCAGGATACCTGGGCTTCACGGCTTCCAAAGGTCCTACATTCATTGTTTTCAGTTGGTTTAATTTATTGCTTGTTAAAAATATGCCAGCATATCCATCCATCCATCTTCATCCGCTTATCTGGGATCGGGTCGCGGGGATGCCAGCATATGTATCTGTCAAAATGTACATGATATATATTTCTAAATTAATTTGTGTTTAATGAAATGACTGCTAACTGAGTCAAAAGAGGTCCACGGCAAATTTGTGTCCCAGCACCCCCGTAGTGGGTTATTCCCTGTGGTGCTAACCTTTTCTCATTTCTGTATTTCTTATGGAAACAGGGTCTTTTTTTAAATATGATTTGTCCCAGGGAGTTTATTTTCATTTCTATATTTAAGTTTATATTAACAGTATTCTTAGTGATATTCTAGTCCAGGATGTATCCTTCAAAAAAGGATAAAGATGGAAATCTAATTTTTTATTAAAGGGTTAGGGTGACTTTGGATCTGTGTAAAACAACCCAAATGGCCACCTGCTCTTCATACGACCAATGTCATCTTTCCTCATGATTAAATGTACCAGAGAGTTCATCTGGCCAGGTGTTCAATAACAATTGCCATGGCAACATTTGAGACAAATCCATGCCCACTCTTTAGCACACTGTTATATCTGCAAATAGTATCTCATTTGCACCAACTGCTGTTTGAAAATGAGCCATCAGAATTATGACATGTTACATTAACTATGAATAACTGTAAATGAATGATACCAAGAAGAGCAGAAGTCTGAAGGGATAGTTCTGTCCAGAAATCTGCAGGATTGCTTTGAGGTATATGACAGGAAGAGGGCGCTGTTCTTCCAGTTGAGGTGAAACTCCAGCTCTGCTGTTCGGGCCATGGCAGGTGATGAAAGGAGAGAAACATGGTTGGAAAAATACAAACATCCAAAATTTCAGCCTTCTTAAGTAAAGGCAAAAATTCCATTGAAGGACACAAATCATTGTCTTTCACTTACCAGCCATTGATGTGTCTCACTTCTCTGTCATGCCACCTGAATCTATCGGTACAACACAGGATACATCTTGGTTGTGTCCTCCAGGCAGTCTCTTTGTAGTCCTCAGCTGCATATGTACAAGGCGACGGATTCAGTGTTAAACCACTACACCGTTTTTTGGTGCTGCTTTCTAACAAAGCACGATTAAAGGGTTTAGTTTTAAAGGACAACAGTATTCGCAGTAGGATGAGTGACACTTAACATAAACTTCCCCTCCCCTGGCTCCCAGGTGGTCTCACATCACTCTGTCACTAAATACACAGTGGAATCAGATTCTTGAAGACAGACATTTATATTGTAACATACAGCGGTACATTTTTCCTCGCTTAGTGTTGGCATGAGCCACAGACAGCATGTGGAGTTGATATAAAGGGAAGATCCAATCTTCCCATCTGGTGGTGGGAGAGGAATGGAGAGATGGTCAATTTGACGACCCACTGCTGCAGTAAGGCCTTCTCACACATATTGTAGTTATATAACACGCAGACAGAGTTTCACACATGTGGGTTTTTGAGGGGCAATAACGACGGCAATACTGATGCGTTTCCACAGTCAGGACTCTGATATTAGTTTTTCAAGAACACATTTTTGGACTAAAGCTGCAGCTGATCCTTGTGCCCTGTATACTTTATTTCTCTACATTTCTTCCCCCAAATGCTCCTTATAGTGTTTATCCCCCACATACTACAGCCTTTTCAGATCCATACTTTAATCTAAGATAAGATAAGATGTTCCTTTATTCTTCCCCTGCTGGCACAGCAGCACAGAGGAATATAAAAAGAACAAAATACAATAAAAGTGGAATTAATATGTACAATATATATGGAATAAGCAGCATCAGTATGTAAAATAAATACACTATATACAATCAAAAGAGAATCTGGCAAACGAAGATGGGAGATGTTGGGATTGTGGAGTCTGATGGCAGATGGCACAAATGAGTGACCTAAATGTTTTGAGGTGCGGGGCTAGGTCAGTCTGTGGCTGAAAATGTTCTTTCATTCATTATGATGTAATTGTACTGCAAACAAGCCAACACTGATTATTTTCCTCCAAATAAGATTGTCTGCCCTGGACCTAACCCAACCTGTCTGTTCAGCTGAGCGCTCATGTTTCCTGCCCTGTTGATGTTGCACTTGGTATTAACGATATCATCAGGAATGACAGGACTCAAGTTGTAAAAAACTGGAATTATCCTTTTGAAGAAGTTATAGCGTGAAGAACAAGACATGTCCCACACAACTTTGTGGCAAATCCATATGAAACAACTAAAATGCTAACAAGCTTACAATTCTGACAGTATGTTAAGACGGGCTCAGTATCCCTTAGAATTATAGCAATACTGGACGGTTCCCCACCGCATTATTTACTTGCCAATTCTTGTGCCAGTGCAGGTGGTGCCTATACTGAAAGTAAGTGTAAATGCATACGTTTCTAGCTAGCTGCAGCCAATGTGTGCACAGTTGGTAAATTGGCTGATTTTCGTGAATAGCTCTGGCTATGCACACACTTACTTTCAGACACACTAACACACCTTCCACATTCCTCCAGGGGGAAATAAATGGAAAGGTGATCCCGAGGCTAAAGTCATGAAATCATGCAACTGCAGTCCAGTACTGTCCAACTTCTAGTGATTTCCCTCACACACGCTGGCATGTGGCAGGTGGAGAGATTTCCAGTCTTGCAAAGAAATATATCCAGTCTTTTTTCTCCATTACTGGCAGTGAAGAAGGAGGAGGAGGTTTACAGATGACCGGGTTTCTGCCAATGAACAGCTGATTGGTCTGGCGTGACGCCACATGAGGGGAATCAGAAGGAGGCGATTCCTATTTCCTTATCCTGCCTGATCTCCCTGCACTTACAGCAAGGATCTTTGGACTTGGACCCCTCATTCTTTTTCTCTTACTTCTAATTCAGACTCTTATTCCGTTGCCTTCTTCAGCCTTTTTTTTTTTTTTATATTTCCCACCTCACGCTCCCCTTAGCTTAAGTCTCATCTGAAATGAGTGTTGTTCTGTTGTTCAGACTTATAGAATAATTCTTTGTTACAACATGGGCATCATTTCTATAAGTTATAGTAAATTTATGCTCACAAATGTCATTTCTGAGGTAAATGAAAATATTTTGCCCTTAGTTTTGCCTTTCAGGCTACATACTTTATTGATGATGGCTGCTGGGGACTGTATAAGAGAAAGAGAAACTTTACTAAAAACATAGGTCCGATTTTACTAGTTTTCTTAACTCTCTGACAACAAAAGGCCAATAAGGCAGCAAACATGAACAGTCGGATGATCAGACTGGTTAGAAACAGGCCAGAAAGATAAATTTGTTATGCAAAACCAAAGTAAGCGCTACTGAATGTCTGTAATGATCCTGTTTTTCCTCAGGAAAACTGTGAGGCGTGAAGGTTTTATATGTACAACAGGTTTAAGTTGAACCTGAAAGTCGGTCTATAACCTCTGGAGGGCAACAAACTCCAGCAACCCATGATTAGGGGTGCAATCTCATAATTTGATTCTGATTGTTTATGTCAGGAAACTGGTTCTCAACAAAAGAGAAAAGGGCTGCACTACTGTCGGGCTTTTGCTACAGTTCGCTGTATGTCACACCATGCACCCCTGTCCTTCAACCACTCACTGACAGATGAAGCAGAGGTTAATAGATGGTTGGGTGCATCTTTAACACCTATCACCCTTTCTGAGCATGGCGTCAGGAGGGCTTTCAAGCATGTGAATACCAAGAAAACAGTAGGACCAGGCTTATCAATGGGTGGCTCCTTAAACCAGTGGTTCTCAAACATTTTCACATCAAGGACCCCTAATCGGACACAAATTAGACCACAGATTTTGGTGCAGGGTCCTTAATTCCAATCTGATAGGATTTTTGTTTTTAGATGATTTATTTATTATAGAAAGTGAATTAAACCCAAAACCACAGTAGCCCTACCTTTACTCATTGTGTTACTTAGAATTATGTGAAAAAATGTATTCCCCTTTTTGCTGGGAACACCCTGGAATCCCCTCAAGGACCGACTTTGAGAACCACTGCCTTAAACTATGTGCTGACCACAGTGTTCACAATGATATTTAAGTTGTTCCTCAGACTGCGATACCCACGCTCGTCATCACCATCATTCCTATGCCCAAGAAAACAGCCTGTCTTCCGCCCTCATCCTTAACACCTGCTGTTGTCAGGACAACAACCTGCTTCTGAACATCAGAATGACTAAGGAGCTGACAGTGCACTTTGGGAAGAAGCAGGGAAGGAACTATGCCCCCCTTAATATCAACAGGTCCTTGGTGGAGAGGGTGGACAGCTTCAAGTGCCTTGGTGTCCACATCACAGAGGACCTTACCTGGGCGCTGCATACTGACTTAGTAGTAAGAAAGGCAAGGCACAGACTGTTTCACCTCAGACATTTGAAAAAATTCCAAGTGTCCCCTCAAATACTGTGAAATTTCTACTACTGCACCGTTGAGAGCATCCTGATGGGAAACACCACTGTCTGGTACGGAAACAGCACCGAACAGGACCATGAGGCCCTGCAAAGAGTGGTTAAATGTCTGAAGATTCTCAGTCATCCAGGTCATAGTTATCCAACGAAGGTTAAAGTCAAGGGCAACTGGACTTGGTTGAAGATACTGGAAGACGTTTCGTCTCTCATCCAAAGGACTTCTTCAGTTCTGACTGACTGGCAGGGAAACTCAGCTATTTAACCTCAGTGGGGTCGTTGGCCCAGGTCATCCATACCGCTGGTTCGTTAGTGTTCCTGGTTGCTGTGACGACAGTCGTTACAGTTGTTAGGACTACCAGAGGCCAAGACTGAACGACCATCGTTGGTATCTTCACCTGAGGCCAATAGGTTACGTTTGTTGAGTTTCCTGGGAAGTGATGAAAGGACAGCATTGTAAGTGGGGGATAAGTGGTGGCGTAGACCCCCTCCTCTGTTCAATGACTGCTTCTCAACCCGGATGTAAATAGCTTCCTTGACACCTCTTTCAAACAAGTGGTTAAATGATTTGTCTCTGGTGGAGAACAGCCTCTCTGCCGCAACACTGCTTGTGATTCACAACTCTGTCCATATGCGCCACAACACCCTGGCCCCGCTTATTGTTTTGCATGCAAGTCCACATACAAGTAGTGTCTTCACAGGTTGATGCACATCAGCTTGGGAGGCCTATCCTATTTCCCAGTGTCAACACAAATGAATGCACTTACTTTGGTGAGTCTTATTATTAGCGAAGTATATAATGATGATCATCCTTTAAGAAAAAAATATCCTATGAAACTACAGCATTAATTGAATGGGTTAAAAACTACATATGACTGAGGGCTTCACTTTAACTAGTCCCAATAGAAGAAAACCACCCAAGAAAAGGGGTTGTTTTGATCCAGTAACCCAACAGTAATGTAAAAAATACTGGGTCAAAACAACTGATGGTGGGTCAATTATTAACTCAGTGATTTTGTGGGTGTGGGTTTCAAGGTCTACTCAAAAATGTGTATTTTGCTTGATGTTACTTCAGATGTGTGTAGATAAGTGTGATGTGGAAACGTGAAACCTCCAGTGCACACACACTGAGGATGGACGAACCAGTGAAGCCTGTGGGGGAAATTTAATCTTTTTCTTTCCTGTTATACTTTTCTACAGCTTCATCCTTTAACCTTTTTTGAATGCCTTGTAAAGCACTTTATAAACTCTGATTTTAGAGAACCCCTGTATAAATAATCTTGATTATAACTGCCATTCAAATGCATGTCTGAGAAGAACTGCGTATTGTTCTTTTTCCTGCACACATCAGCCTTGAGCTATGGGTGCGCTTCTCTGTGTTTCTTTAATTGTACAGTGTATTGAAAAAGCACGTCAGTTTACGCGTCTATCAATCACGCAGACTGACCCATAGTTTAAACTAAGTTGAAGAGGAGGTGAAGGTCCAGCTGTGGTACGTCATCTTCAACTGGATCTGACACATGGGCCTCCAAGGCCCTCCTGCACACTAAAAACTCCTGGGTGAAAAATAACCCATAATGGGTTATTTTTGAAAAAGGGACCAACTAATTTCTGGGTTATTTCAACCCAGAAAATTTAGTTATTCTTTTTGACCCAACTTCTGGGTTAAATTCCTGACCCAAATGTTGGGTCAAAAGAACAACCCCAACATCTGGGTTGAAATAACCCAGAAATTAGTTGGACCCTTTTTAACCCAGGAGTTGGGTCAAAAATAACCTAACTTGGGTTACTATGCCAGTATGCCTTATTTCAGAAAATAAAACTTTGTTTTACATTTTATCTGTCACGGTGTGGTGCAGGCAGAAAAAGAAGTGGAGGAGTCCAAAGTTCAAACGTTTTACTAATAAAGTAACTCCAAAAAGGTACAGCCAGGATGTACACACACTAAACAAGACTACAAAGCAGAACGGCCACAGACTGACTGAACTGAAGGAACTAAATACTAACGCAGATGAACACTGATTAACAGAACACAGGTGGAACAGATGATGGTGGTGGTGATTAACTAAACACAGGTGATGCAGATGAACTAAATGACAAAAACCATGGAAACAGATGAGTGGCTGGAAAACAGAACAAAGGAAGACATTTGACTAGAGGTGACTGTGGCAATATTACATACTTTTACATTTTTATTGCATTAAATTAAACTATATAAAAAAATAAACAACTCTCAAACATTCTCTCTCAAACATTCGAACATTCAATAACTGGATTGAACTTGATGCTTAAAGTCTTCAGACATTGGTTGTGTCATGTGACTTTAAACTAGTTAGATGTACATGGCAACCACAGAATGACCACGGCTAACGCTAGTCTCAACGTAGCAACTACGCCACGGTAATTTTTTTTCAGCAAATGGTGCTGAACTAGCAACGGGGACATGGGCACAGAAAAGTTTACGTTACATCAACACTGAAAATAGTCGCTTACCTTGAATACACGACGAAGTTGCACCGAAGAAGCACAGGCCAAAACGGATGGAGCGTGAAGCGACGGTTATTTCAAATGACTGTTGTGTGAAAATCCCAGAACAGCTGCGAAGTGGTTGCTATACATTCATGTCAATAAAGCTAATATGAATTTCAAAGAGAGAAAGCCAGCCCTATAACCCAGAACATGGGTTACTTTCTGAAAACCCATAATAACCCATAATTTTAACCCTACACAACTAACCCAGAACATGGGTTGAAGAAATAACCCAGGAGTTTTTAGTGTGTGGGCAGACGCACTGAGGGGGAGGGAGGCCGGGCTTCATTTCTTACTTACCCCTTGCTCTGGCAGACAAGCGTTTCCTCCAGCTGATGCAAGGAGGCAAAATTCAATCCAATATGTCTGAATATTCTCAGTCATCCAGGTCATGGTTATCCAAGGTGGGCTATAATCAAGGGCAACTGTACTTGGCTGAAGATAATCGACGATGTTTCGCCTCTCATCCAAGAGGCTTCCTCGTATGGTTTTAGTCACCATGTGGTATGTTTTTTTCAAAACAATTCCAGTTTATCAATACCAATATCTGTTGTGGGGACAGCCCAGCTGACGGTGAGTGTCCTGGTTTCCCTTTTTTTCCCCCCCCTCGCTTTATTTCCCCCATTGTTTTGCTCTGCCTGCCTCCCTGTGTTCTCCTCCTCTCTCCCTCGGCTCCTGAGTCCAGCCAACTACCTACACCTCATCAGCCACCTCGTCAGCCTGCCACACCTGCCAGTAATCAACCTCATCCCTGCCTGTATTTTAACCCTGGTTCTCCACACCATCCTCGCTTGATCGTCGTTGCTCAATACCCGGTGCCACCTCTACGATCAGGCTCTCATGTTTCTTGTTTTCTCTCATTTTCCCTGTACTTTGTCGCTCCAGTCACTAACCCTGTCTTTCTGTATGTTTTCCCTCCCAGGTTCACTCACCCTCGTCATCCGTTCTGTCGGCTGGGCTCATCCTCCGGTCCTCTCCTCCCGGGCTTCCTCCACGGCGCCCTCCCGGCTCCTCCCCGCTCCTCGCTAAGTCTGCTTCCGGGTACATCCAAGGAAGAGATTGGCAGATCTCAGCACTCTAGCTAGAGTGTGAACGCGAAGAAGCTCCGCTTGTTAAAGAGGAGCCAATCCTTTAAGACGTTTAAAAGTAAAAAGTAAGATTTCAAAATCACTCCTGTAATGAACAGGAAGCCAGTGGAGGGAGTGCAACACAGGTGTGATGTGGTTCCTCTTTTTCTTTCCTGTCAGAGCGGGCAGCAGCATTTTGGACTAACTGCAGGCGCTGAATAAATGACTTGTCTAAGCCCACATATAAGGAGTTACAATAGTCAAGGCGGGAAGTTATGAAGGCATTAATTACCCTCTCTAAATCTTTAGGAGGGAGATAGGCCTTTACCTTGGCTATAGTTCTCAACCGGAAGATCTAACAGTGGCGGATATCTGTTTATCAAATTTAGATGTCCAATACAACACCAAGACTAGGTTGAGGAAGTTTAGGTTCATCCACGTTTTGATGTCCTTCATACAGTCTTGCAGGGACGGCAGTGAGCCCTTTCTTTTTACATTCAGTGGTAAATAAATTTGAATATCGTCCGCAAAACAGTGGAAAGTGACCTTGTACTTCTCAAAAATGGAGGCCGGGGCAGCATATATAAAGACAATAAGATGGGGCCTGTAATGGAGACCAGGGGTTCCATTACCTGAAATAGTCAATTGAGTATTAAGGTGGGGATTACTGATAAAGCAGGAGCCATACACATTGTTATTTTGTTTGTTTGATTTGTGAAGCATTTGGTGGCTGTCTTTGTGAGTGGTTCCACAGGGGGGGTCTGGCCATCCTGCCTGTGTGGAAAGAAACCTCAATCAGTGATAGTCAAGGTTCACAATATAGTATTGACTGCTTTTACTCCATTTCAGTTAGTTGTTAAATTAGTTTAAACAAGAAGACGAACAATGTAAGTACTCACCTCTTCCTGGTTGTCTCTTCAGCAGGGGGTGGAGGCAAAGGAGTGTTGTAGGCCCAAGCACCTGCTTAAGAGCTGCAGGAGCAAACCATGAAGCTGAGAGTGGAGGGAGTAAAGCCATCAATTGTGTCCAAACAGCTGCTCACTGTACTGGAAAATATAACAAAATATTTGAAAAGTTTCAATCTGGTTTCAGGAAGTACCACAGCACTGAGACTGCCCTGCTTAAAGTCACCAATGACCTTTTAATGTCTACTGATGAAGGTATGTGCTCAGTCCTGGTACTCCTGGACCTTAGCGCTGCTTTTGACACCATTGATCACAACATCATGTTAGACAGACTGAAGCACTGGGTGGGGATCTCTGGTACGGCCCTAGAATGGTTTTCATCCCACCTGTCAAATAGGACGTTTTGCGTGTCTGTAAACAACTATGTCTCTTCGTTCTGTCCAGTTAAATATGGTGTGCCTCAGGGGTCGGTCTTAGGACCCATTTTGTTTTCCTTGTATCTGCTTCGCCTTGGACATATTATCCATAAACATGGCATTTCTTTTCATATTTATGCTGATGACACACAAATATACTTGCCCGTCAGATCCACAGACCCTGGAATGCTGAGTTCACTTAACAACTGCCTTTGTGAAGTTAAAAAATGGATGTCAAATAATTTCCTCTAGCTGAACTCAGACAAAACAGAAATCCTGGTCATCGGGTCCCAGCAGATGGCAAATCAAATACTGCCATCTGCTGGTTCCCTAGTAAATCACATTAAGCCTGTGGCAAAGAACCTTGGTGTTTGGTTTGATAGTAATTTAAATTTCGAGCAGCACACCACAACTTGTTCAATCGTGTTTTGATCAACTTAGAAATATAACAAAAATTCGATCTATGTTAACTTTTAAGGACACCGAGACCATTTTACATGCCTTCATCTCATCACGCCTGGATTATTGCAACAGCCTTTTCACTTGTTTAACCCAAAAATCTACTGATCGACTCCAGACTGTCCAGAACTCAGCTGCCAGGCTTTTAACCAGAACAAAGAAATATGACCACATTACTCCTATTTTAGCTTCATTACACTGGCTCCCAGTATGTTTTAGAATTGACTTTAAAATTCTATTGATCACTTTTAAAGCTCTTCATGGCCTCTCGCCTTGTTATATTTCTGAACTTTTAGTTCCATACACACCAGCACGTACCTTGAGATCCTCGGGCAGAGGTCTGTTGTCTGTTCC
>NC_060161.1:8878991-8886964 GCF_021292245.1 Micropterus dolomieu
GATCTATGTTAACTTTTAAGGACACCGAGACCATTTTACATGCCTTCATCTCATCACGCCTGGATTATTGCAACAGCCTTTTCACTTGTTTAACCCAAAAATCTACTGATCGACTCCAGACTGTCCAGAACTCAGCTGCCAGGCTTTTAACCAGAACAAAGAAATATGACCACATTACTCCTATTTTAGCTTCATTACACTGGCTCCCAGTATGTTTTAGAATTGACTTTAAAATTCTATTGATCACTTTTAAAGCTCTTCATGGCCTCTCGCCTTGTTATATTTCTGAACTTTTAGTTCCATACACACCAGCACGTACCTTGAGATCCTCGGGCAGAGGTCTGTTGTCTGTTCCAGAGTCTCGACTGAAAACTAAAGAGGACAGAGCGTTTGCTGTCAGGGCCCCGAGGCTCTGGAACAGCCTGCCCGAGGAAATCAGGTCGGCTGAGTCAGTGAACTCTTTTATGTCCCTTCTTAAAACATACTTTTATAGGAGAGCCTTTCCCGATCTTATTTGACTTTATTTTATCCCTTTTATTTTATTCTATTTTAATAATTTTATATTTATCTTAAATGTGTATTTTAGTCTTTTCAATGTTTTCTTGCTTTTATCTTGTATTGTTTTTGTATTATTGTCTTTTGGGTATTATTGTCTTTACACTTGTTAAAGCACTTTGTAACTTGTTTTTGAAAAGTGCTCTACAAATAAAGATTATTATTATTATTATGTGACGATAAGACCAAAGTTGAACAATGATTTAAGTGATACCAGAGACAAAAGCACACTGTATTAAAAAAAAGATTCTGTTATTCTAGAACTCATTGCACTCGACTAATGACATCAGCTGGCATGAATGATAACCAAGAGGAGATGTCCAACACCTCATTTGGATCACATCATCAATTAATTAAATCAGTGTAACAGAGCGAAACAGCAAGTTCGGACATTCATCACAAAACACTACACTCAGCAGGTGGTGTATGACCTCATGTTTTCCGCCCTCATGCTTATTGTATAAACATTAATCAAACAAGGATGTGATTGTGTGTATTTAAATAATGATGAGGAGATGGGCTGCACATTACATCAGCAGGGAATTAGTGAAGAAAAGAATGTTCTCTCTTCAACTCTATGTGGGAAATTGTGTTGGTTCCGAGAGGAGTGGTCTTCCATTACAATGGATGTGGCTCTAATCCGGAGACCTATCACCCCTGAGTATATGATGCGGTCGAAAGTGGTCAAAATGGTCCCACAATTCAGTTCATCAAAACACAAAACCAACTCATCAACAAAATCATTGTTGAAGCTACTAGTAACACAGGTTTAAAACACTCCACAGAAATGGAACTTTTTATTTAAAACTGCCCTAATGAATATATTTATATATTAACAATGGATCAAATCACAAAGTGCAATATGAGAAGGGTCACCCGTAGTGAGAATAATCACCAATTCTGCAGTTTCCAAATATAAACAAAGATATATTGCTGGAAAAAAGGCTTCCTATTGTCTCCATGATGCTGACGTGTTAAAATTCCTTTGACAGTGAAATACTGATGTTTTTGTGTTGCATGCAACATTTTGTAGTGCGCAAAACTCACACTTCCGTTCCGAGGTGTCGACAAGTGACGCATCGGCATGTTCTGGCTGGAGTACAGCACAGATTATTCTGCTGGGGCCTGATTCTGACTCAGAGTGGAGAGGGGAACTGTCTTTTCGTGATGTGCAGGAGAAATCAGTAGGAGTGAAAAAAGAGTGACAGAAAGCAGAAGACTTTTCGGAGGTGGAGGTGGTGGCAAGTGGACAACAAGCCTGGGGGCTAACTCACACTGTGTCTGTGTTGAAGATCCAGGCCTTCCTTGCAACACAGCTGGTGCACTGACAAAACCTCCACAGGTCTGGACTTGAGCAAAACCTGAAGAGGACCTCCGCTGAGCAAAGCAGGGAGCGAGGGAAGAGAAACAGAGGATGAAGAGAGCATGAAAAAAAAATTACAAGAACAATGACAGGGATGAAAGAAAAGGAAACAGAATGAATGGCTGAAAGGGAAAGGAGAAGAGAGGACGAACATAGGCAAGTACTCAACAAGAATTACGAAAGGAAGTAGAACAAATATTAAGATATTAAAGGAGTGGTCCTGGAGAAGCGCAAATGGGGCCACATGTCATAAACTGGATAAAGTGGGAGTGCTGGAGTCTGCTGAAGGCCAAGAGAATTTCCAGTTGTGCATGGGTGAAATTGCTCAGTACAGGAAATCCCCATGTCTGCAGAGAGACTACCAGCCAAAAAAAGACTGTCCATCAAGCTAGTTCGCTGTTCTGTCTTCTATCACACACTTAAAATCTTCTCATGGGCTTCAATAAATGTCAAAGTTGCTCTACGTCATGTAGGTGGAACAATAGTACAGAATGTATTTTCCAGCCAGGACGACTTACACTTTGGATGTGTGAGCTCTTCTATTTCCTGCAGGATAAAGGATGTAGCATCTTTATCATTTTGGCACATTATTTGCAGAAGCTTTAGGCCACTTCCTAGGCAGGACTTCCTATGACGTCACTGTCAAATATGACAACAGCCGTTTCTCATGCTTGTACAACCACTTGAAACTCAACGACCTCTTACGATTGGAATGTCACACTTTTGCCAAGTAGCTGGAAACCACAGCCCTGCAGTGTGTAATGCTCTGAGTGCATGCAGTGCAAAAGTGTTAAATGTGTTTTGGCATTTTGGGTGGCGTTCACAAGATATTTCATGGGTTCTGTATTAATTCAGATTCTTTTGGACGACAGCTGCTTGATATTTGTCTTGTTTTTCATCACTCGTCTTTGGGAACGATACTTTAGAGCCCAAGCCTAGCTGAGTCACGGTGCCTCGCATGCAGCTCTTGGCAGGGAGGTGGTCAGCCCTTTCCAGTTGGCTACACATAATTCGGCTAATTAGCACCTTGATCATGCGAGAACCTAAACTATACGTTTCACACGGTGCCACAGCTGAAAGAAAAACCAACACAATCCGGCATAATCGCACTGCACTTTGATCAAAGTGGTCTTGTTCTGCCATCCATCAGGTTTATTTTTTCATATCGTTCCCAATGAGCACTAATGGGCATGTGTACTGAGGCAGCAGGATGAGGGAGCTTGATGTATTGCCTTACAGCTCAGTTACAGGGAAAACTACCCTAGCTTTAGAGGGATGCTAATGCCCATAACTGAAAGCAAATGTGAATTCCCAGAGAATCCAGGGTTTAACTGTTCCTATGGCCCATGGGAGAGGAAATTCAGCATGACGCAACAAAATAAGAATCTGATCTTCAATAATACTCAGCTGTAGCCCTAATACACGGTGGGCATCTCTTCTATTTTATAGTCAAGATTAAAGCTGAGCTTCGCCAGGTAAATTCTGGCTCCCATGGGTACAGTCTGACCTGTAGACACAAATCAATGTAAAGGAGCTGAGGAAAACCAGCACAGTTAACTCAAATCACCCTCACCTGCTTTGGATTTACAGAGGCTAAGGATCGAAAGAGCCATCCTCATATCAGCATAAGCTGTTAACACAAATGCCGCTGTGGAAGTTGAGTCAGTGCCTGAATGGTCTGAGGTCATAACTTGGCTCTGAGTACAGTGCCGAGGCAGGGGGATCCAAGTCAGCATGGAGGGATGTGCAGTGCAGTCTGAAACTCCTTCCACGGGAAAGCCCCTCTCTCTGGAGCTCCTGTTTCATGTGTTCCAATCAATTTCATGCTCTCAGATCGTACCAGAGCCACGTTCTTGCATTGTTCTCAAAAGCGGCTTAGTTACTAGAAAGACGAATAAATATAAATATTTGACAAGCTAGTAAAAAGCAATTAAGCAACTATAAATCTTGTCGGGTACAGTACATTTAGAAGTCATTAAGTGTCATTAAAATAGCCAATTGGCCTGTAAAGTAGACAAAAAACATCTACAAGCAAAACTCATTAACCTTTTGAGCTCGAGGGTTTGGGGACTGTTTACATGGGTGCTAAGCAACAGACACATATGAAAAATATAGTGTTACAGATTGTACGTTCTGTTGACTCCATGTTATTAGTCCCATTTCTCTTTTTTCCTTGATCGCAACTTCTTGTACAGTACACCATGACTGACAAGGCAGGACTGTAAGAAAGCAATTAGGTCTTTATCACCACTCAGATCCCACTTCACTGTATTTTCCATGAATAAATGTACTTACTAGGTGCATGTCAGCTTCTAAATATAAAAGAGATCTTAAAATGTTTCCAGTTATAACAGTACTTATTGTCATCATAATCAAGGAAATGTGGCTGTAATAAAATGCACAACAGACAGAACTTGAAAGATGGTAGGAGACAAAGAGCTTTGTGACTGGGGCTTTTATTCTGCTAGCTTGTCTTACATTCAGGTTGGCCTGGTGCCAGACCAGACATCATCTGAAAAAGGGAACAGTATTCTAAAGTTCACACAGACTGTGCTTATAAAACCAACGTACATCGACTCACACATCACATAAATCCTACATCTGTTTCCACAATACCGTATCACAGCAATCAACATCAACGTAATAGAACTATGTCTTATTTCTGTCACCAAAATGTCTGGCAACTGTCTAGGAAGATTTTTTTTTGTCTAACATGAATCTACAGAACAATCCAAAGGTGACAACAGTTCACGCATGCAAAACAATCTAGAAAAATAAACATTCTTTATGGCCCTAAGATTAACATGAGGTCTTAAGTTGTGTCTGGGCATGACAGTAGTGTTTGAACGAGTGGATCTTTTTCTTATTCTCTTGAGGCATTTGAAAAGGTCCATCTGCATTGTTTTTCATACAGTATGTACTGGAGTCAAGTTAAAACTAACTGGAGTTAGAGCGTCTGAAGAGGATAATCCTGAAACAAGAAGTGTCAATCCCTGAGAAAAGGCAACCAAAGTCTTTCACAAATGGGGGAGGCTACTCTTCTACCTTTCTTTTCAACTTCCTGTTCTTTGATTTCTTTTTCCACCTTCTTTTTCCAAGATGGTTGGTGAACAAGTTATTGTATCTCTCTTCCTCCTCTTGCTTCTCCCTCTCGTCTTTGTACCAGGGTCCCCACACGCCCCCATTGTACTGAGGGTTAGAGCGCAGATCTTTAGCTGGGTAGCGTACCGGCACAGCAGTCTTGTTGTACTGCGCTAGCCGCATTAGCATCTTCTTCACTATGTGAGGGTAACGCTGAGACAAGTCCACTCTCTCAAAAGGGTCGGCTGTGATGTTGAACAGCCAGATGGACTTCCCCCGGTCCCAACGGACGCGCTCATTATGCCAGCGATTGGTTAGCCGCTGGTTGGAGAAGGTCTGCGGGGGTACCCAGTCGCTGTAGCCGGGGACACCTGTCAGAAGCTTCCAGTGGCCAACCCGGAGGGCGGCCCGGATGGCCGTGTTCCATAAGCCATACCCGGCCTTCCACGAGCCATTCTTGGCTTTGATGTAAATTGGGTCGATGTTATGAAGAATGTCCTGGCGAGGAGATGGGCGGCCTTCACTGATAGCCTCCCAGACATCGTACCCATCCAGATTTAGGTCTTCGTCTAAAGTCCCTTCACCCAGGGTCACCAGTGTGGGGAACCAGTCAGTGATGTGGACCAAAGATCGACATTTTGTCCCTTTGTTTACCAACAGGGGACTGTGAACAAAGCCCACTGCCCTAATCCCCCCTTCCCAGTAGGTGGCTTTACTCCCCCTCAAGGGCCAGTTGCTTCCGCCTGCTAATGGCTGGCCCCCGTTATCTGAGGAGTACACTATCACTGTGTTGTCATAATAACCGTAGCGTTTTAGCGCTAACGTGAGGTTGTGGATAGCTTCATCCAGGCAAGACACCATGGCAGCATATTTACGACGATGCAAGTTTGGAATGCCCTTGTAGCGTTCGAGGTAGCGGGCTGGAACCTGCAGTGGAGAATGAACCGCCTGATAGGCTAAATAGAGAAACAAAGGTTGTCTACGAGGGTTGTGATTGGCTAAGATGCTGATAGCCTTTTGAGTAAACATCACGGTTGAGTACATGCCGCGGTCCTGTTCCCAAGCTGCCTCTTCCCCTTCATACAAATCATATCCACACATACCGGGCCCTTCACATTTATAGTGACTATAGTAGTCCCCACTTCCTAGCAGGGAGCCAAAGAAAGTGTCAAAGCCACGCTGGGTGGGCAGGCATCCTCGCTTGTAGAAACCCAGGTGCCACTTGCCCACCATGTGGGTGGAGTAGCCCGCTTGCTTGAGCTTCTGGGGCAGGGTGACATTTTCCAAGGGCAGGCAGTTGGGCTGGGTAGCTCGAATGATGGAGTGCTGAAGGCCTGTGTGGATCTGATACCTACAAGATAAAACATAAGAGACATCGTCAGAGACATTTTAAAGTAATATGCAACTTTGATGAAAGCTGGTCAACTAGTTAGCAAAGCCTGAAAAGTTAAGCCAGTTAATTTGCCTTAATTTATTTCAACATATGAAACTCAACACAGAAAACCCATCCTCTAATCCTTTAAGACAGTCCTCCAGTCTGGGTGTCCTTGGGCATGATACTGAACGCCAAATTGCTCCCGATGGCTGTGCCATCAGTGTATGAGATAATGAGAGTTGGTGTTTCTGATGAGTCGGCACCTTGCCATAAGTGTATGAATGTGTAAAGCACTGTGAGAGGTCAGAAAACTAGAAAGGCGCAATACAAATACAATCCATTTACCATTAAATGAATTTGCTGTAATAGAATGAAGCACCAAGCCATGACATTACAGCTGATGATTTTACTTTGCTTTCCTGCCACTAAATGACAGTTATGACTTGGCTATGTTTCCAAAAATGCTGAAAAGCCTTCCTCTGTTTTCTTCAGGCTCTATCCTCTATGGACCCTGCTGCATGAGTTTACATAATGCTCACTACTGTATGACATTTCAATAAAATAATCTAAACACAGAAAATGCTGCCAGTAGTTTATAAATCTGAAGACTAGATCCCCCACCCCACCCCCACATTCAAAGGCAATAGTTTGTCCAGTCACAGAGTCACTTTGTATTGGAATTTACACACTGATACATTATTCAACTCAATCTTAATTACAATGGACCCATTCCAAAGCAAACACATTGGAGCTGACAGAAGAGTGCTTATAGGCTGGCAAGCCAAGTGCAGGATAATGTTCAACTGATGTCTAACATTTCACTGAAAGGAGGTGGATGGGTAATGGTAGTTACGGGGGGGAGTCCCAGAGCAAAAAAAGAAGACCTGTCACTCAAGCCCAGACAGGAAACAGAGTTGTGACCTCGAGCTAATGATGCGGTGGCTGCCATCTTGGAAACAAGCCTACACAACACTATTGACAAGCGAAGAACAGACACTAAGTATAGAGGATTCTGGATGTTAGTTAGTTAGTAAGTAATTGTTCTAATTCACTTCACTGCAAATGTAAACTCTCAGGTGATTTTGTCAGTAAAGGAAGGATTAAGTCAGTTCAAAATTTGGGGTGCTGACAAAATGACTATATTTCAGTATATGTGCAGGCGTATAATAGAATTGTTGATGAATTTCAACTCAGAACACACCCTCTCCAGCCAATGGAGTTTCAAGACTCTTGCATTCCCACATCACCACATTATCATCAATTGCTCAATGATTGATGACTGAAAAAGCCCAAACTTGATCCGGATGTTTTAGCCAACTATAGACCTATATCTAACCTTCCATTTCTCTCTAAGGTTCTGGAGAAAGCAGTTGCTAAACAGCTGTGTGACTTTCTACAGAGCAATAGTTTATTTGAGGATTTTCAGTCAGGATTTAGAGCTCATCATAGCACAGAGACAGCACTGGTGAAAATTACTAATGACCTCCTTATTGCATCAGACAAAGGACTTGTCTCTGTACTGGTTTTATTAGATCTTAGTGCTGCATTTGATACCATTGACCATCAGATCCTATTGCAGAGACTGGAATATTTCATTGG
>NC_060161.1:8887064-8994768 GCF_021292245.1 Micropterus dolomieu
GTTCCTGCTCGACACCCTCTACTGCAACGACTATTGTTGCTAGTCTTATTGTTATTATTGTTATTATAATCATTAACATTACGATGGTTACCATTAACACTATTATAAATATCTGTACCATTTTTCATTTAGTCTATAGCAACATTACCTTCACTGTCTGTACCTCTGTGTGTATATTGTGTAGGCTGCCTCCCTCCCCTCTCTCTCTCCTTACATCTCTCTCTCTCTCTCTCTCTCTCTCCCTCTCTCTCTCTCTCACCCCAACCGGTCGAGGCAGATGGCCACCCACCCTGAGCCATGGTTCTGCTCGAGGTTTCTGCCTCTTAAAAGGAAGTTTTTCCTTGCCTCTGTCACCTAGTGCTGCTCTTGGTGGGAACTGTTGGGCTTCTGTAAATAGCATCACAGAGTACGGTCTAGACCTGCTCTTTTATGAAAAGCGCTGTGAGATAACTGTTGTTGTGATTTGGCACTATATAAATAAAATTGAATTGAATTGAATTGAATTGAATGATTGTCAACGTCACCAATAAAGTTTTGGAAATAAAATCCAAAGTTATGTAAATGCTTCCTTGATAGACCTGACAAACGCAAATGAAAAACAATACCATTATTACAGTTTTATATATGGTAAAATATTACATCTGAAGAACGTATGGCTGCTAGATTTCTACTCAGATCAGAGCAGTTCGCGTCAGTCCCGGATTACTTAATGCCTACCAATTACTGCTTACTGGTTGAGTAGGGCTAGGCACTGAACATCAATGCTTCTTGTGTACTGACTAAAATGTGTTTGTAGCACAGAGTACTGAGATGTGTCTAGTATCAAGAGTGAGCACTAAATGCTTGATTGATCTGGTATTTCTAGATCTAAATCTAAAACAAACCTTTGAATCTTCAATCTTAACATAGAGGCCAACTGATGGCTAATATCAGCTGATATTATTGTATCACAGATATTGGTATTTCTGTCAGCTGATAAGTAGCAAGAAACTGAATTACAGAAATGCCAAAGATTTGTTTACAATGATTTAGACAGCACTTTGGCCACTTGATCAGAGAGCTCTGACAAATTAATTTTTTAACTATGAAATATCCGCTCTGTACATATCTTGGTCACAATTCTTTTATAACCAAATGTAGGAAATCATATAAAAAATATTGTTTATGTAAATAATATTAATTAATCAATATCGCTATTAATAAGATACGGTATTGTATGTGATTTAAAGATACATTATGCAGTAATTTTATCCTAAAATACCAGCTTAATTTTGATGGTAAACTTGTAATAGGGGTGAATGGCATCTCTGTTATTACCCTTTTGGGCCGGAGTGATGGTTATTGGCGCTATGTAACTATAGGTGTCATTTACACGGGGATATGTCCCCATCACTTTTTGAAAGCATTTGTTTAAAATGTTCTGAAAATATCTTGCACTAAAAAATGTTAACTAACAAATGAAAATGCTTTGAGAAAGGTTTGTTTGCACAATAAGAAAACATGCAATACAATTTAAATATAGAAGAAACAAATATACACATATATATATATATATATCTATATATATATATAAATTTTTTTACACAAAAAAAAATTATATCTAAAAAACAAGAAAAAGCTAAAAAAATTACATCATTATACTATATATATATATAAATTATATTTTTTTGGTTATATTTTTATATTTATGAATTGTCACCTACCAGCTGTTGTTTTGTTTCTCTTTATATAAATAAAGACATTTCCTCCATAAATTGGAGCAGAAAATTTCTCCAGAATGCAGTAATTTAAGAGTTTAATGCTCCAACTTTCTAGGGGAGGACCCCCAGAACCCCCAGTTATATATTTAAGCATTTCATATTTCTTCAAAATAGAGTTAAAAACTTTCTCGTCTTGTTCTCATGCATCGTCACATCTCGAGATCATAGTGTATCATCACACCCCTAATCTGAGCCCTTATGTCCCCACCACTTTTAACACAAAGTGATGTGCTTGTATGTAACATTGGAATCCTGAGCAGGACATTTATCATGACAACATCATACAGCCGTGGTCGGCAACAAGCGGCCCCCGGGCCAAGTATTGGCCAGTGGCCAGATATTATTAAACTAAACTAATTATTTTAACTAATAATAACTAACTAACTAATAACTAATTAAACGTGTTGTGTTTAATTGAGAGCTTTTACTTTGGAAATTTCTGAAGGAAATTCAAACGAGTCTCTGGCTTTACACACCTCTGAAAAAGCCGTCAGAAAACGGGAGGTCGGATTCCCCTAAATGAGAAAAGCAGGAATTTCCTCTGCCTGGAGTGGGGACACAAAAATAAGCATCCATAGGTCGATGTGGACCAATGGCCGCGATGTACACACTCCTGCACGTGCTTAATTGTAATATGTAATACGATCTTGAGGCCACGCAATTTGTTAAAAAAGGAAGAAAAAATACTAGCAGCATGTCAGGATTGAACACACAACACTCTGAACAGGAGTCTTGTGCATCACCAGCTGAGCTACTTACACACACAGTAGACGTTGGAATATAAATGGTCAATTGACGATGTTCTGGCCCACCATCTAATGACTTAAAAAAAATTTGGCCTGATGACAGCCTTATTTGACGAACCCTGTCACAAGGCTTTAAGGCACCAACACGACTCTTCAGCGAGCAAACTACAAGAGGATGCAGAATGTTTATAATGTAGCAATGTAAGTTCTTTGGAAGAAGCTAGCTCAGTATTCTCAGTATGGATATCACGGCAGAGACCAAGGTTTTAATCATTAACGAAGACGAACGAAATAACGAAAACTAGATGTGAAAAAACACTGTCGTTAACTGAAATAAGAATAAAAACAAGGCTTTACAAAAAAATTATAACTAAATAAAACTGTGTTGTAGATTTGCAAAACTAACTAAAATGAAAGAGTAAATGTCCTTAGTTGTCGTTTATTTTTGTATTTTATAGGTCCTAATAAGCCTACATTTCGAGTAGATATGAAGCCGGGGAATGCAACAATTGTATAGAGTTGTGTTTTTTTAAGTTTGGGTTGCAGGTAGTGAGTCACTGTCTTGGTAGTTTTCTTTTCCTTGTTTTCTTGTGTTCTGTTCTGATGGTCTGGCTTAAGACACATGCCTTTGGTGTGAGAGACACGGGTTCAATCCCCCACTGTGTCCCTAAGCAAGACACTTAACCCCTTGTTGCTCTAGTGGCGTGCGACCTCTGACATATATAGCAATTGTAAGTTGCTTTGGATAAAAGTGTCAGCTAAATGAATAAATGTAATGTGGCTTAGAGCTCATCCTGGTGTAGGATAAATTTGCCTATTGATTGTGAGCTCCCCTTGCGCTGGATTAACGTGTCTGCTGGTCATTTTATTTACTGCATGTCAGCTAGTGTGTGTTTTATGGGCTCATTGATATATCTGAGCCCATCTGTCTCTTTGTGCTTCACATTGTCTTAATACCTATTTTTTGATTAATAAATGTTTAGATTTTAATATAACTGCTTTCCAGTCATTCTTGCCTTCAGGGTGCTAGGGACCTGTTGTTTGTGACTCCAAGGGGGGCCTCCACTATCTTCCAGTTTCTTAGCTGTCCATCAATTGTATTTCACCACCATTTATTGTAAGTCACCTATTTAACCGAGAATGATAGAGCTAGAGACTGATGTAATGAATTTCTTGGGACCACTGTAGGATTAGGGTAGGGTAGCTCTTAGGGTTTTCTGTATGTAGGTTAGAAAATATACTGTAGATTGCATGTGCTTCATTTATTAGTAGTATTTATTTTGACAATGTGTCAGTACTTCATATATAAAAAAAGGTGTCCCTTTTCATAAATCTGCATTATTTCTAATGATTGTACTTGTATTTTAATGTTTTGTGAAAAAACTAAACTGAACTGAGCTTGGCATCCTGCAGCGACAAAGACTAAAACTAACGCTAATAAAAACTAAACTAAAACTAAGCATTTTCAAAAAATAAAAACTCACGTTAAAAACTAATTAAAACTAAACTGAAATTGAAAACAAAAAGTCAAAACGAAATAAAAATAAAAACTAATGAAAAATCCAAAACTATAATAACCTTGGCAGAGACCAAAGAAGGAGTCGGAGGAAGCGAGGAAGAGAAAAAGAGAGGTAACAAGCAAGAGACTGGACAAGAGTAAATATTGGACTGGCTTTTACTTGCTGGCATGAGCTAAAGAGCTGAAAGTATGCAGGACAGATTTCGAGCTGGCCTTCTTGCTGTTGGACTAGTTAGTAATAACTTATTAGCTGGCTTGTGTTGTTGCACTTGCTTGATGTTTGGCTGTGTTAGCAAAGTTGTCGACTCAAGCAAAGCCAGAGTTTGTTTGTTGGCTAGCTAGCGACATTATGCTGCTGCTGGTGGAGAGCAGCGCCAGTGATGAGCCGTAACCAGGCATGCGGCCAGCATAACCGGGCTCAAAGTGACCAAGCAAGAGGCTGCCGGACTGAGCAGGTTCCTGTTCTATTGCTGTGAGTCCCTATCTGTGTCAATATGATAAATCCCAGGTTTAGCTATGTGGTGCATCATCATCGTTTTTAGACAAGGTGGAGAGTGTTAACTTGGAAAATAATGTTTGCTACTCTTCTCGAGCGTGGCTGCTTGGTAATTGGTGGCTCATCATCTTGCTGACAGAGTTGATGTTTTCTGTCTATTTGGGCAAACTGCCTTTTGGCTCATTTCTAATTATATGCGGGTGCATTCAGACACTGATTACTTTTGGATTGGGTCTCTTTTTTTAAAGTTTGTTTATGCCCGTCTGGTTTCTTCCCCAGGTTCTGGATCCATTTTAGATGAGGTCAAACATTTTGGACCTGTGAAGATCTCTAATTAGCCCGAAAATAAATATTTTTTCCAACAGATATCCAGCATTAGTACTGAGTAGACTACTTGCTGCAACTTTGAATGAAATCAATTAAAACTTTGAGCTGTGGAATTAGTGGTCTGACTTTTAAGGAGCCAGGCCAACTTTATCATTATTGAGACTGTGACTGACTGTGTTCTTGGCCCACATTGAGGCAACCCAGCTGGGACTTTGGAAGCAGCTCTGACTTCATTTGTCTGACTCTCCACTCCCGTCTGCTTTAAGTGAAAGCAAGACACCCAGGAGACAAGGACCTGATGTTGCCAGATGCCTCTTCCCCGTCTTCCCTTTTCTGACCCTCCCTCGCCCTCTCCTGAGGTTAGCGGTGCGCAGTCAAGCTGTCACCAGGGAAAGGGAGTGAAAATAAGTGTCTGGTTTAGATTTCCAGAGAGGAGGACTCAGTTCAAGGAGAACCAGAAGGTGGTCAGCCCTAGCAAACCTCTATTGCCCCTTGAGAATGCAAAAGTCCGTCAAGGGATTCACCACCGTGTGGTGTGTGTGCAACGTTCCATATATATCAATAAATTCAATGATTTACAACTTAAAGCCTACTCAACTAAAACAATACAAAGATCACTTCACTTATCCCTATTAAATCACAGACTGCTACTGAAAACACATACTAACTAACCTGCATGCAGCACAGCTGGCTGGGCTGGTATTTCAGCAAGTTTATAGATGCTTCTGTTTCAGTTTGGTGAAGTTTACTTAACCTTAGCATGATGGAGGGAGATCTGTGATAAAATAATACTTACGTCATCTTAAATCATTGCCAATAAAAATTTAGGTACTTAGAAAAAAGTCTTCTTTGACATTTTAGGGAGTGAGAATTCATGGCAACACCCCTGGCTTTGTGTCACCATCTACAAATTTAAATCTGGTGTATTTTTTAAACGACTATTTGGAACATTCAAGAAAGATTTTCCACTTCAAAATAGTTTCTCTCCAGTCACTTTAACAGGCTGATACTGCACTAACCAGTCAAGAGGATGGTAAACAAGCTGTGTTCAACTGCAGTTATTGTGATGTTGGTCTGCATGTGTCCATGAGCTGGTGCTCGTCTCCTACTAATAAAAACAGCGTCAATCAAAAGACATAAACCTATGGAGCCGGATGTGATCATTTTCCCACATAAAAACAGATATTATTGAAATGCAGGCATCTCACACATACAGTACTTTAGTCTAGCTTGTAGCAGTTTCTAAAGCAAGCCATGGATGGCAATGTCAGTCCTATTATTGGATGGAAGAAATTGTAATAATTTTGATGGTCCTCTGACTCCTGACCTGGCACCATCATCAGATCAAAATTCGTATTTGTCCAATACTTTGGTTTATAACCAAATACCTGCAAAATGACTTATCTCAGATCTACTAGCATGCTAACATGCTAAACTAAGACAGTGAACATACTGAAGATTGTATATGCTAAACATCAGCATGTAAACATTGTCACTCTGAGTATTTTAGCATGCTGGTGTTAGCATTTAGCATCAAGCAGCCTTAGAGAGTCACTAGCTTTGCCGTAGACGTAACACCCTACCAGTCTGGACACCACAGACTGCTGCTATCAACCTATTGAAATCTCATCACACAGCTAAATAGAGCAGGTTGTAACTTAAAACCGATGAAATGGTTTGTAATAAGACACGATTGATACAGCTAGTCTTGCTAACAAGTGTCATAAACATAAACATTGTTTATTGTCCCAGACAAGATAATCAGACTTTGAATCTGATGTTAATCCAAAACCATTTACCTTCACAGGTCTGTCTGTTTCTGCTTTTAATAACTTTAAAGTTTTATTTTGTACCAGATGTTAGCTGTAGCTAGGTAGCAACCATACAGACTGATACGTGTGTATGTGAAATGTGTCTGTGTATCATATTGTGTCACAGTTTAGCCCTTACCACCGACACTAACCAATTTCCTGGGGCAAACCCTGACCACTGAACCACCTCATCACCAATTTGCTTCAATTCCAGCTGCAGTGGGTGATGTTCTGGATGAACCTGTTTAGACGGAGCTGTTTGTGCTCTGCGGATAATTACTGTCTGTGCAAAATGCTAATGGAAAATGCCATCTGGGTTTGATGCCTCCAAACCTTTTGGAAATCAAGTTAGGAAACTATAATGTTTACAACTTGGCAACAATGATTCCCACGGATTTCAAAGCTGGTTCCCAGGATCTTTAAAATGTATAACTCCTCAGGATAATAATAAAGCACAATTCTGAATTTGATACCTCTATTGCAAGCCTTTGAGGTCAGGTCAGTGAATTCAAAATGAGACCACACCGGCCCTGGTGGGAGCCAAGAGAGTCTTGGTTTCATATGGCGATGAGAAGAATTTCTTGTCACTTGGTGGTCTATGCAGGGGGAGCTCTGAAACCCAACTACAAACATGCACACTGGGGGATAGAGGAGGCATTGTTGGTCTGTCATTAGGCAACGAGATTTGAATGCAATGAACTAAGAAAGGGATGGGAATGAAGGGAAGAAGTAATGGCAACATGGGTTTGTGGGTATGATAACAACATTAACAAAAATAAATCTACACAGCCTGGCATGGGAATGTGTTTCTTTAGAAAAACAAGATATAAAGAAGCTTGTTTACTCCATTTTGTTGAAAAAATCCACATAGTATATAATTAACTCGATGAAGAATGAGTACTTATAAAACCTTGTTCTCCATAATCTCTCCAGACTTTCCACAAACACAGTACATGGTGAATTTAGCTTTGTTACCAGCCCATAAATGTCTACAAAATGACTTTTGGATGTAACACGCTCAATTATCTTCATTCTCCTTTTGTATTCATTCCATTTATGCAAGGATAATTTTTCCACTTCTGCCCTTCACTTCCATTTATTTTTATTTGTCAACCACTTTTGCATTAATACCAAGAGGAGGACGGGACTGAGAGAAAAGGGGCTTTGGTGAACTTGAAGTGAAAAAAATGGATGATTCGACCCAGAAAGTGATAAGAAAGAACAAGAATAGAGACCACATGCATGCGCAAAGTGAGTGTGTTTAAGCTTTGTCCCCACAAGAGCCTGGGTTTAAACTCCTGCCAGTTTGGTGGTGTTCACATACCAAAAGGTTACAGGCGTGTAATGAGAATGTCATGCTAAGTGCAGCCTGTGATCCCTCCACAAATCAGTCAAACCAGCCTGAGGCTCTGACGGAGAATGGTACAAGGCAGTGTGCAAAGACTTCTCAAAGTATCCCTATGAAGTGTCTCTTTGACATACGAGGGGGTTCACAAGGGAGCTAGGTCTTGACTTTGCTGATTTTGGGGCACCTGAGGGACAGCTCTAGCTCTTTGGTATTTATGAGGCCTTAAGATAATGACTGCAGTCCCATCACATGTCCAATCTGACTGATTTATAAGTTTGTTCAAAACCAAGCATTGGGGCCAAAGCTCTGGGGTCAGGTATATATGCATCCCTTATCTAGCCTGGACTCAAGCCACAAACAGGCAGGCAAATACATCTTCCAGACAGCGCCTCAATTCCTTATCTTATCATGCCAAAGGGTGCTGATGCATTCCTTCAGTAAAAATCTTGTGGTCTTAAACGCTGCTCTGATCTGACTATCTCTCTGGTTTATTTAGACAGCCGCTGAGCCACAAGGCCAACAAATCGCACACACCATTAAATTCAAATCACAGAATGCCGGCAGTCGCTTAAGTTCCACAAGACAAGTGCATTGGCCACCTCTCCAGCCACTGAGGTTGTGGAGTGTCCCGAGCAAACCTCTTGCCCAGGCTGGGGCCTTCTCTTGTATTCCCGCTCCACGTCCTCCACACATATGGTTCAAATCAGCAGCCTCAACTCGGTACTCAGCATTTAATCAAAGTCAGCTCTGGAGTAGTTCGTCTTACTTAGCTCTTCCTTTCGGCAGGCTCTTCATTTACTGTCTTACTATCTCTTAATATCTCCCTTCAGTTTCGCTCCTTTCTTATGTTCTCTATTTTACAGACTCTTAAGGTAATGGAGGTTCTTTTTTTTTAATCAAGATTTCCTTTTCAACAAATTCTAACCACAACTTCTCCAGAAACTTTGCTTATTCATCACCCCAAACATACATTTGCTTGGTTCATCATTGGGCAACACATAGTTCTAGGACAGACTGGAGTAGTAGGGTGAGGTGGGGAAGTAAAAGAGGGACCGAAACAAGTAGAAAAGGGTGACTGAGAGGCTAAGATTTTGAGATAAGTGTGGACAGATGGGAAGTGTGTGAATAAGTAGCTGTAGCAGGTGAGGAGCAGAGTGAAAAAGAGCTGCTTTGAGCAAATAAACGACCCCTCTTATGGTTTAGACCAGAATAAATTCCAGTGGACTATAATATAAGAGCACAGTGTTCAAACATGACAGAAGTATCTTTTGAGCAGGGCTTTTTCCTGCATAGAGAACTACAAGGCGGTTGTCTCCATCAGATTTGGACCTGCCTCCAGCTTTCAACAAAACTGATGGGGGGTTCATGGTGAACACTGTTTTCTAACAAGTGTTACACTGGATTTCTGTCATTTGTAACTGCAGTTGCGTCAGCAAAAATAATCACTAAAGAAAACAAAACTGCTTTTCCTACCGTTCAATGTTTTAATATAGTTTTATATCACCAGCAGGCGTTTAAAAATGCTGTTGCAAATTGCAGTCTGCGATGCTCTATGCGCCTCTACATGTGTGACTGAACGCTGTCCTGTGCAGCGGCTACAAAGCCAGAGTGCATTTGTTTACAATACCTACATCTGATAACATGTCTGCCACATATACAGATAAAGGTGAATACAAATCACAATTTATAATCAAGCCAGATGAAAGTAATCAGTTAGCTAAACTTCGAGCATGCTGTAGGATGTAAAAACCTGGATGACCGGCAATTTTCTGACGGTAAACTCAGACAAAACTGAAGTTAATGTACTTGGCCCAAAACACCTCCAAGACTCATAATCTAAAGATATATCGCCCTGGCCTCCAGCACCCCCGTGAGGAATCTCTGAGTTATCTTTGATCAGGAGATGTCCTTTAACTGTCACATAAAACACACTTCAAGAAAATCTTTTTTTTTCCTGACAAAATTATGCATTAGTCCATGCATGTGTTACTTCTAGGCTGGATTACTGCAATTCTTTATTATCAGATTGCCCAAATAAGTCGCTTAAGACTCTCCAGTTGATTCAGAATGCTGCAGCACGTGTTCTGAGAAAAACTAGATAAAGAGATAATATTTCTTTTGTTTTAGCTTCTCTGCACTGGCTCTCTGTACAATCCAGAATAGAATTTAAAATCATTCTGCTTACATACAAGGCCCTTAATGGTCAGGCACCATCTTATCTTTAAGAGCTCATAGTACGCTACTACCCCACACAAACACTGTGCTCTCAGAATGTAGGGTTGGTACCACCTGTCTCATTTTGAGCCACGAAAAACCCTGTTGAGATCTGCTCCTCATTGCCCCGGGACCCCAGAGTGCATTATTCATCTTATATTTGTTGACGGCTTTTCAATCCACACTCATTTAAGAAAACAAGCATTTTAAAAGTTGTTGTCTTTCAGACAGACCTGACAAAGCATGAATTCATTCTTTTTACAGATACACATCATGAGTAGTTATTTCGGCATTCTTTTGAGGCCTTAATTTAAATTAAATCACAGCAAAATCTAGTATACCAGATTAAGGGTGCATATTCACTGTTGTGTTACTTGTGCGAGTAATGCACATAAACACAAATGATCCAGCAGTCCAACTCACGGAAGTAAGGTGAGATGAAAATTAATTTTGTGTTTTGTGTGAACACAGCATTAGAGAGTTTCTGATGAATGGAACAAGCCAGAAAGCCCACATGCTGGATTTGTCTGGACAGGTAAGTTGACATGGCTCTCAAGCTCTGGAACATTCATCTTTGACACAGAAGCATCCAGAAGAATCCAAAACAAGTGGAAAGTTTTCAGAAATATTAGTCCACCATATCATGTGTACATTCCTCAAACATATCTAACATTTCTCAATTTTTAGGTGCTGCCCAGAGGAGCAACCTCTGCCCTCGCCTTTGGCAATGCACCTCTCTTGATCAGTAAAGATCAGTGGGAGCGTGGTGGGGGCTCTGAACTTGAAGAAAAGCTCTGACTTTAAGCTTCTAATCTCATCAGTGCAGCTTAAAGAAAGCCAGACGGGTTGAAATTTTTCTGATGCCATGAGTTTCCCAGGGGGCCGGACAGCGTAGAAAATCTTTCTCAAGCTGCTGTTAATAGAAGGTTAAAGTGCTTTGCTGCAGTTCCAACAACAGCTGTACAACTGCTGCTATAAATCTGCCAGGTCCTTTTAATCTTTTAATCACACTCCTGGTTTTGGTAACCTTATTAACTCATTCATCATATCTTAACAAGTTTTCAAATAACTAAAGAAGCTCAAGCCATTTCTAACATGGACCCTTTTCTCCCATTTGATTTGGTTCTGACCAAAATCAACTGACTAAGGACTGTACAAAACGTCCTTCTGCTGCTTCCCAGGGTGTACAGCTATTAAACCCCCGAGAAATCAACTGCCACAACATTACAAACAGGCCCCGTCATTCAAATGACATGTCAAGTCAAAAGATATTCATACACATACAGATATAGTCATTGTGTTGTCATCCATCCATCATCAACCACTTATCCTGCGTACAGGGTTGCGGGGGGCTGGAGCCAATCCCAGCTGACATTGGGTGGAAGGCAGGGTACACCCTGGACAGGTCGCCAGTCCATCACAAGTGTTGTCATCCAGCTTTGAAAATATCTAACACTCAAACACTGAGTTGTGACTAGCTCATAAACATATGCAACCTGTGACAAGGCCAAAGGGTGGCGAGTAGACATAGCTGTCGTTTGTAGCAGACATTAAAAAGTTCCACGCCTCAATTTTTCATTACAAATCATTACTGAGAGACTGTCGGTCTGCCTGGTTCCACAACTGTGTATCCATACTAATCACTGGGAAACCACAGAATTAAGGCATACAAGACCTAATATAAATATCTTTCCATGATAAGAGTGGTGACCTGCATAATTGCCAGCACATTCTGGGATTGCTTCCAGAAAGCATAGCTACAATCCCATGACCCTGGATGGGAAAAGCAGGTGGACAAGGTGAATGTATGGATTCGTTTTCACTCCACTCTGCAGGCGATGTGTCAAGGCTGAAGTGAAAGAGTCTGAGCAAGACAGCAGTCTGCCTTTACGATGCCAGTATAATCAGTAATTGGAGTGATAATATGTGGGCTGTATCATTTGGTGTCAGGATGTTATTTTGACCCTGCAGTCCTGTGAGTATATTCTGTAATTTATGAGGCAAGACAACCTGTCCATCTGGGTAACACAGAGCGAACGGTTCACAGCCCAGATCTTCAGCAAGCGTAGAAAAGGAAACAAAGTCAGAATAAAGTCTGATTATATTTACTAAGCATTCAGCTGGGTTCAGATACAGGTGGTTGCCATGGTAACCACTTCCAACCGCCTGTGAAATCTTAATCAAGCTCTTGTGGAGAGCTTATGTTTTGGATTCAATCCTTTCCTCAGACAGATATTTGCCTTGACAGGTCTACGCAAGAGTGCCAGAAAGACTCTGCTCACAGAGCTCCAGTGAGTGTCCAGCTGACACAGATGGCTGATGTTTCAATGTTAACACATGGATGGACGGCGTTCTTCCACTCAGACTCAACCCCCACACACCCCCCTCTGCAACCATCAAGAATACAAGGCTGGAAACAGAATGTACATCTACATTTCCATATGGACCCCTATGCTCCAGCCATAGACCGGAGCAGCTAACACAGAGAGCGGAGGAACGAGGAGGTGGCCGCACTTTTCTCATTATATTCTCGGACGCTTGCCAAAAAACAGCGGTGCCCAGCAAGCCTCCTCCTTCTTAGCTAAGGAGTGGAACAGATGGTGGAGGCAGTGGAGGAGAGGCCCTGCAGAGCTGTGAGTACAAAGAGGGAACTGCTGATGTGAAACATACTGTAAGCAGACTACAAAGCCAGACCACAACTGACCCCCCGTGATAATGTATACGTTAACCAGCCTCGCCCTCGAATATCTCTTTACAGCTTCCTGCTGCCCACTAAAACACTAAGTGGTTGCTATAGCAATGCTGTTCCCTGATTTGGGAACACTGAAAGATTAGTCTGAGAAAATAAAATCTTGACTGAAGGCCCACTTGCTGACTTTTCAGGAGCGGGGCTTTTCGAAGTCTGACACTGTGGCCCCCTTCATACAGAATCCAAACAACTGCGCCCCATAATCACGTCCCACGTTTTGCAACCACAGTTCCCATAATTTAGTGGCTTTAAACAGGAAGAATAATGCTGGCATGGACCAGGGTTCCTACATTTATAATTATAATATATTTAATATAATTTCCACGGCGTCTGCACAGCCTTGTTTATTTACTGTGTCCATGGAAACGACGTGAAGGTATTTCTTTACACAGAAAAGACAGTCTGTTTACTTTTCTGATGACTACATCACTGCATAACTCATACATGTCCAGAGAGGCTTAATATTTGGTTATTTGTGATGTTCAAAGATATTGCCGCATTATCTTTCAAACTAATATAGAACGCAGATGTCAAAGTTTGGTGGTTCAAAGGCACTGGGCGGCGCTGTTTTGCAGGCGATGACAGAAAGGCGTAGATGCAGCTCTGCGTCGCATTTTGCATCGATCAGTCACACGCCGTACTTCTTGCCTTGCTTTTAATGACATGACATTTAATGGCAGCGGCGTCAAGGAGCCACCCTCATTCAATTGCTGATAAAGGTGCTCTCATCTATGTTGGCTTGAAAGCTGAGGAAGGTTTGATTCACCGATGAAGATCATGTGATAGGATCAAAAGCTCCAGAACAGCTACTGAATGAACCCTCTGGTGAAACTGTATTCTCAACTGCTTGCTCCAAGGTGACGTGAACCTAAAAGGTTTTTTAAAAAAGTGATATAACCTCCTGAAGCTCCTTCTGGCTGTGTGGAAAAATCACACTGTCTCTCAATGCTGACTACAGACAAACCCTCTTACTATGGTCCATTTCAAAGAGACTGGAAAACTAGGGTTTATTACACCATGGATTTCATTCTCATAGCTCTGCCAAACACTTCTATCAGTTAATACTAAAATAATAATATTCAGTCATTTTGCTGATGCTTTTATCCAAAGCAACTTACAATTGCTATACATGTCAGAGGTCGCACGTCTCTGGAGCAACTAGGGGTTAAGTGTCTTGCTCGGGGACACAATGGTGGATGGGTCACAGTGGGACTCGCAGAGAGATTATGACATTACTGTACTCACCAACAGTAATCGCTGAATCTTGGAACAGTAGCACTGCTATGAACTGGTCGCAACAAACAGGGACAACAAATTTGAGCAGTCAGATGATCAGACAGGTTGCAAACAAGCCAACAGTTAAGCCAGATAATCTACACCGCTTTATTTGTGGTAAACTGAAAGTCAGCGCGCCTGTAATGTGGCAAGCAAACCCTCACTGCACGGGAAAACTGTGCGAGCACCACTACAGTAGGTACGGTGTTTAACTAACCTGGACTTCTAATTGTCTGACTGCTCGTGTTTCTTCCCTCATTTGACTTCTTGTTAGCCAATACACCACATTCCAAGATCACAGCAACTACTTTTCCCGCAGTGTTTTATAATGGAGTCACTCCTCACCTGAAATAAATACTTTTTAATATCAAATTAGGATAACAAGCTTTAAGGAAAACGATCTCACAGAGCAAAGGCCACATCTTTCATCAGTCACACTGCATCTCCAGGCTGCACGTAAGTTGTTGGCTCGCTCAGACGCATTCGTCGTGTGAGTTTTTTTTTTTACTTGCGTGGGGTAGGTTTAGGTTTGTTTCGAACCCGCCCCCTGACAGGATTTGAGTAAACCAATCAGCTTGGGATGGGTGTGTGTACATCCCCTCCTCCACAAGCCTCTGCTACCTATGGTTACTCAGAACACCCTATTCAGCAAAGGTTTGCACGTATCTTCAGAGAAGCTTGAGACATCATATAGCAACTACACTGATAACAGGAGGAGATGCATCGGGATCTGTCTGATCAGCAGGTGATTGATCGATCACATTGTAAGGTTGCTTTGCAGCAATTAATCAGAGAAGCATTACATTACATTTACTCATTTAGCTGACGCTTTATCTAAATTATATACAACTGCTATATATGGCTGGAGCAACTGATGGTGATGGTGCAACTTATCTAGTGCACCATCACCACCCCAGCACACACTCACAGAGCACACAATGAGACAGCAGCGCTTACCACCTCAGCTGCTCAATTTCTTTTGATGGGTACAATGATATTATACCCAATAGAATTGAGACGGAGCTATAAAAATAAAATCCAGCTTGTAATAAACCATAAATGTCCTTTAACATGAAATGGAACATAACAGGTGGGCCACTATCTATGCACCATAGAAATGATGTCATAGTGTGTACACTTTAACTGCAGGAAGACAAGGATGACAGCACTGGATTGTTACAACATGCAGGAATTCATTATCTGTTTGCAGGAACACGTGTCAGACATTATTTATCGTAAAACTTAAATTAATAATCTGGGCTTTTATTTGCTTCAATCACTGAACTCACCCTGCCTATATTTGGGACTGGCCTTTCAGTCCTTTTGCACAAAACTCTTGCACAGCAAAGATGGGAAACAGGTATTTTATATTGGTGCGATCTAAGCATCTCAGAACTAGAAACAGAATCAGAAGCAGCTTTTTTACCGAATAGGTTTTACACATACAAGGAATTTGCTTTGGCCAGGGGGTGGGTAACAATAGACATAAACCTATATAAATTTAAAGAAGAACTAGCTCAAGGGGGCGACCCAGTGGGCTTTCAGATGTTTTATACATCTAAAAGAACTTCTATAAAAAACAGGTTTCTGATTGAGACCTGCATTTATTTGTCAAAACATGTAGCCACACCAGGCCAGTAAAAGGGACAAGCGTCTAAATGGGACTAGGCTTTTAATTTAAGTGTTTGTGGTAATTATCTTATTATTGGATCTTATCTAATTTATTATGATTAAAAAACTCTCGGGGCGATGATGTAGTGTAACTGAGGGTTTGGCATACTTCCAGTTGATGACCCTGACGTTGACTTGTCTCTCATGTTCTTTGTTCATTTTACAGTGTGATAAAAGTAAAAGCTTTAAAACATTTTACGGTTAACCCCATCTGTGTGACGCGTCTGATCAAACCACTTGACAATAAAAATCATATTTGTAATGTATTAATGACCCCTGATTATCAACCTCAGGTTGTCATGCAGGTGCCAATTCCAGCTGACTATGGGGTTTCCAGGCTCTTCTTTTCTTTGATGCGCTGAGGGACGCATGGGAGACAGCCTGGACTGCCTTTGCAAGACACTATCCAGTAAACTCCATAAAGATGAGCTGTTGGAGGAGTTGGGAGACTAGTCCACTATACCTGCCGGTCATGAGCTGGCTCCTGGACGGGCTGCAGAGCGGCTGAACATAATAATTCTCCAGTTTGACTCCCTGCGCTGCGAGCCTGTCCAGAGTCGGGGTTTTGATCTCAGAGCCGTGGTACCCAACGTCCCGGAAGCCTTGATCATCCACCAGGATAAAAACGATGTGCGGCTGAGAGCTCGGCCTATCAAACTCATTCCCCCTGTTGGGCAACTCGGCGTTCCAGTTTTCCCACGACAACTGAACGCTCCACGTCTGAGAAATGATGAAGCTGAGGAATAAACTCACCGGGACCCACAAGATAAACATGTTTCAGCCAGACTACCTCCACAGGTTACTGTTGGTCTGTAGGACGGTGTTGCACATGTTCAGGAGGGGGGCAGCAGCAGTAAGGAATCCTGTTCGCATCGCGTCTTGTCCTTTCCTCCGACCTCACAGTGTGACAGCTCCGCGCTTTGTGGAAAACAATCAGAGGCGACAGCGCTGTCGGTGAATCCACGTGGGGACCGAAGACATCTCCTGACCAGCTGCTGATTGACTCTCACAACACACCCTGCATGTTGCGACCCTTCACAAGTTTAAAAACTCTATGTTCATAAAACCACACAGAGGCTTGTCACTGCACACAGCCTGTCTATCGCCCCCGACCGTGGAGTCTCTGTCAAAAGACGCGCAGAACTTCCAAAGTACCAACCAGCAGTGAAGCAGCCGCCGCGGTGGCTTCACGGCAGATGTCCTCCATCCTGTCCCACTGAGAGCTGAGAGCACGCTGAAAACTGAAGGCACACTCTGGATGTCTTATTGGAGAGGCAGGTCCACGCAGCCAGCGCTACACCAAGTCACGATGCGTTCATGAGCAGCTCGAAAACCTCACACACAGATCTCATTCCTTTTTTAAATTTCGAGTAAAAGTTCATTTGATTTATAAAAAATGAATATTCTACAATTAATAATATATATATATATATATATATAGAACATTTTTTTTATTTTGCCTTTTTTATTTCTTCCAGGAGGACCTGTGAGCACAAAACTCAATATTAAATCAAAACCTTATTTAGAACTCTTATTGGGTTTCCATGTTCTGACAGATGTATGGTTTGCTCAAATGATCAAATATTGTTTGATTTTTTAATATATTTATTATACACAATACAAACTACACTGGCCTCATAGTGTTCCTGGGGCCTCAGAGAAGAGAGCAGTGGTGTGGCACATCTGTAGAAATACTGTAGTAAATTTAAAAGTTGGTTGTGGCCCAGGTGAACATTCTCTCACTCTAGGCAGACAGTAGATATCCACAAGATCATGAAAATACATTTGAAGATGCATTTAGCTTCTGGTTAACTGGTGAAAAGGTTCCACAGGGAACAATAGCCTATGTAAATTAATCCAAAAGCAACTTGAGGTCACAAATTGGGCTACACGGAGGCCAAATATGTAACTATATGTACATCAAGATTACAAGTCAGAACACAAACATAGATTTCTGCACAATACTTCACCCCCACAGCTGTCTACTGCCAAACTGTCCCTGTTCCAAGGACACCATAGTGTCTTTTTGGCTGGACATCATTAATGTATTTGCTTTGAAGTATCTGGAATTTGTAATTACAAGTGAGAGTGCAACAGCACCGTGGCTACTTGGGTGAAAAGTTGAGACAAATCAGTAGGACGTCATGAGTCCATCCCAGTGCACCCCTGTTATTTAAAAAAAAATAAAATAAATAAAGCATTTATTGTAGCTGGAACTAAAAGCGATAAAATTACAATCAAAACTCATACCAGCTGCCAAAGCCCAAGAGCAAATACAGATGACAAGACCTCAGTGTCCCAAAAGCTGCTACCGCCCTGGGTCGTGACAATTCTAGGTTTTGACAGGCTGTAAAGAGCAGGGGTTTTTACATTTTATTTCCAATATGCATACTAATCTATATTCTAAGTTATGAGTTGATGATGCTACTCACTCTGCTACCGCTACTTCCTGTTATAGAAAAGTCTTTTGTAGGTGCGTCAGCGTTGTCAAATTTACCTTTTTGTTAACTTTTTAATGTGGAAAGGATCAAATAAACAGAACCAGATCACTAGCCTGCTGATTTCTCTCTCTTTATCACTGGTCACCAATCTTAAACACTGACTGGATGACTCAGCGTTGAATAGATTAGAGATTTTGTTGGCGAATCGCATGGCGACTGTCTTTCCACAGAATTAACCTGTTTTCATTGCAGCTCGAGCAATTTGTTTTTCTTTTCTGGATTTACACTCCTGAAGCCGGGCATTTGATTTATGTGTTGGCCCTGGAGAAAAGGCACATAAATTGCAAAAACAGAGCAGGAGAGATACATTTCACATCTGCCTTGTTGAAATTCAAGTACACAAGGGATGGGTGACGTGTTGAGCTAAGGTTGCGAGGGCAACCATTCTGCAAACAAAGCTTTTGAGAGATTATTATTGATGAGCATGTCACTGACTTTGTGAACAAACAAATTATTCCCATATAGTTTGGATACACCATACATGGAGAACATGAAAGGGCAATGTACTACATTAAAGGTAAAGGAGATCTTCACTTCTCATCTTTTCCAAACATTTTGCAAGCTTTTGATTGGTTCAGGGTCAGATTAATCAACCTTACTAACCTTATGCAAGCAAGCTGCATAAGGTTAGGTAGCATTTGTAATAGTGCTAAGCAAGAAAACGTTAAATTACCAAAAGGGAGGTACCGTTTCAGACACTTCAAACCAGGTTGAAAGATGTAGCAAATACTCACATGGCTGGTTTGTGAACTACTGTTGGTGACAGAGCTTGCTAGCTTGCTAAATGTCAGAAACCAACCTAGCTGGGTCACTAACGGGTATTTGTACCATCGACTCATGCCTCATTACTGTCTGAAAACCATGCCTCTATGCGGAGTAATCAGAGTCTGGGTTATATTAAAGCAGACGCTGGACTCTGGACTCTCTGTCCCCTAATTACTATTAGCACTGTCCAGACAGCTTTTGACAATTTGACAGTTGAACCCAGCTAGATAAATAAATAATTGTATGTTGGATGTAACACGTTGGAGGGATTCCCCAAATAGCCTACATGGAGTGGATGAAAATACAGAGGTTGTAACCTATTGGTTGACAACCCCCAAAAAGTGACGAGTTTGCAGGTATGCATGCACAATTAAATTTCAAAATAAATTTAGTGTAAATAAATTGCTATATTTTAATTGCTGTAACTCGCATGAACAGGCCTGAGGTGTACAGTATAAAACAGGCTTCTTAAATGTCAAGCTTTATCTTGTGCAATGTGTTTGTTGACTCATAAAGAGGCCTGCCATGAGCCACTGAATTGGGCAGGAGGTGTCTGGGGGGCCTGTACAGTGTGCCGGTGAAAGACCCTCACATGCTATTACTCTCAAGGTTCTGGAAATACATGCATGCACAAACACACACAGTGATGGAAAAAGGAATACATTTTCTGGTTGAAGTTGACAGATTGCCGCGTCCAGAGCAAACAGCAAGCAGGAGAGTGTCTCCAGCATGTCTACACATGTCACCAGAATGAGCACACATTTATAAGTCCTTGCAGTGCATGTTGGAATGAGATGTGTTCTATTCCTCCTGCAGTAATCGAGTCAAATCTAATTCACAAAATGAGCCCTCAGCATTGTAGGAGAGGTACAACTCCTTAGTCATGCTGTTACATGGGGTGGGGGGTGGGAGGGATAATTCAGAGACAATGCAGCCCACTCCATGACGTGACGTCAAGCTCTCTGACATCCGCAAGAAGCTGCGTGATCTCATCCTAAGTCACCACTCATCGCCACAGCCCATTACAGTGGCACAGGATATGAAGAGCCTGGCTGGGATTTTGTGCGAGTGCGTACCATCAGGCATAAAAATCCCTGAGGCGCTCGGACCCAACAGATGCCAGGCCCCCAGTTTCCAAGAACTCCTTTGTTTTTTTGGATGGTAGATTAAAACAGCGGGAAAGTGCCCACACAGTCTGCTGCCAAACCCCCACCCTTCACCCCTCCACCCACGCTCGACACACATTGGCAGAGCACTCGTGAGAGGTAATGCTCTGGCCTCTTGGAGAATACCTGATAGTTATCCTACACTATAAATGCTTTATTGTTGGAAAGGAACTGAGACGGTGGGTTGTGGGGGATCCCCAAACTGCCTATGATAGCCTAATTAAATTCCAGACATAATTGTTTAGAAGGAATCTTTGTGTGTGACACTGTCTTAGGTTACAACAGTGGCAAGACAAGCTTGGTGTCTAAAATTAAATAAAAATTTCTATAGGACTTCTAGCGGAATTAAATCCTGCAGAAATCAATGTTGGCACTACAATACACCAAAAAACCTTTATCATATCACTTTAATTCCACAGGCAGACCAGCTGTGGGACTGATGTTTTAACCATAGACTGTTTAAAAGAGTTGGACGTAGCCACCGCAACGTCACGCATTGGTTTGTGGACAGTTTTGAAGCTTTGAATTTGGCTTTGTTGCTATTTCCATCTTGTTTTTTTGGAACCAGACATGACCATATTTGGATGACAGGGTAGCGCTAGCTAGATTGGCAAGGTGCATGCATAATTCATGTTAGCTGTGATATTAACTGGGATGCTAATTTTTGTTAGCGAAAAACAGGCAAACTCGAGTCCCCATCTCTGATACACAGTGCAATGGATTTCGAGTCACCTCTATACGGACCGAAAGGTCGCCATGATAGCGACTTGTCATTCACAAGATAGCCACGCCCTAAAGCATACCCTGCTTTATGGTCTGTTTTCCTCTAAAAAGGACCAATGTTTACTAAATGAACATCACGATAGACTTGAAAGTAGCTAATGAGACCATAAACTCAATCCAGAGACTTCTTTTTGCAACCAGTGGAGTCGCCCCCTGCTGGCAGTTAGAAAGAATGTAGGTTTAAGGCACTTCCACATTAGCTTCACTCCAGGCACAAACCTGGAGGATGTGCCTTGTTTGTTACCAATAGCATGTTACCCAATACAAGTGCTGAGGTTACGGGATCTGGTTGCTGTGAGGGGAAGATGGTTTGGATTGTGCTTCATAACCAACGCTTCGGATTTGCTGAAAAGCAATGCATGGAGCAATGTTCTCCATGCAGTATCAGATTGCGCGTCTCCTAGCAACCCCAGATCTCAGTTGTCAGTCAAAAGCTACCATGGGAAGGGCCCACCGAAAGACTTCAAGCTTAAACACTGTTTCCACAAATATACTGTTAATAAATAGAAAATTATGGACATAGCTGCAGTATCATTTGAAAAAAGGTGAGGAGAATTGAAATTTCAGTTTTTGACTCAACCGCCGCAGTCTACCTTCTGTTTGGGAGCTACAACTTTCTGTGCCAAGTATGAACAGCAGCAACATTTCCACTCATACAAAAACTTCCTGCCAGTGTAAAAGCTGTAACTCTATTGGCTGGATTTGCTTGAGTATGTCAACATTTCCATGCACTCCTAAAGTTTAAACCAATACAGTGGTTGATGACCCCAGAGTGTAAGAAGAGTCAGTGCTGGAGCTGGGGTGTTCACATGGAGATTATAGATTACCCACATGATCTGCACAAGTCCCCCGCACTCCTTTATTGTGTCCGACATTCCAGAGTGAGTTGACGGTGGGGCATAGATACAGTACAGTACCTTGTCTCTCAGTGTAGATAAATCTTGATCAGATACACAGGGAATGTCAGCTATGTTGAGATTTAATTGTTGAGATGCAGTAGTCCTAGTATTTAGAGCATTTAAAGCTATTGTAGGCTTTATTTCCCATTCTAAAAAACCTCAGAGAGACTGGTCAGAAAATGCCAACCTGCCCTTTATCAGTTTCTGCAGGAATTTGCGATTTGAAGGCCACAAGAAACCCTGCTATGTTTGAGAGATATTTTACATTTTTAGAGCCACAAGAAGGTTTATCTGAATCAGAATCAGGTTTATTGCCAGGTACATTTTCACATACGAGGAATTTTCCTTGGTATAAGTTGGTGCTTACAGTACACATGAACATAAATATATAAAAATATAAAAAGTAAGGAGATCAAAAAATGTACAAGATATAAGAAATACAATAATACTATAATACAATGCTGACAAGTATGTGCAAAAGTTCACAACTTGAGCATAAAGCACAGTTGAGCGTTGTTGTAAAGTGTGGGGTCAGGAGTGTGTATGTGTGTGCGCGTGTGTGTGCGCGTGTTTGGGTGGGTTGAGACCATACCCCCAATACCTGGTCCTTGTTGAGGAAGCCCACTGCCATCGGAAAGAAACTGTTCTTGTGGCGAGAGGTTTTGGTCCTCATGGCCCGCAGCCTCCTGCCAGAGGGGAGAGTATGAAGCAGTTTGTGCCCGGGGTGGGAGGGGTCAGCCAGAATCTTTCCTGTACGCCTCAGAGTCCTGGAGGCGTACAGGTCCTGAACAGATGGAAGATTGCAGCCAATCACCTTCTCTGCAGAGCGAATGATACGCTGCCCTTGTCCCTGGCGTATGTAGGTGAGGTGAGGATGGACTCAATGATGGCGGTGTAGAAGTGCACCATCATTGTCTTTGGCAGGCTGAACATCTTCAGCTGCCGCAGGAAGTACATCCTCTGCTGGGCCTTCTTGGTGAGGGAGGTGATATTCAGCTCCCACTTGAGGTCCTGGGAGATGATGGTGCCCAGGAAGCGGAAGGAGTCCACAGTGGCGACTGCGGAGTCACACAGGATGATGGGGGAGGGTGGAGCTGGGCTCTTACTAATATCTACGATCATCTCCACTGTCTTCAGAGCGTTGAGCTGCAGACTGTTCTGGCTGCACCAGGTCACCAGATGGTTGATCTCCCACCTGTAGGGGGACTCATCCCCACCAGAGATGAGGGTGGTGTCGTCCGCAAACTTCAGGAGCTTGACAGACTGGTGACTGGAGGTGCAGCTGTTGGTGTACAGAGAGAAGAGAAGGGGGGAAAGAACGCAGCCTTGAGGGGAACTGGTGCTGATGATCCTGGAGTCAGAGACATGTTTTCCAGACCCCCCCAGTACAGTGAAACTGCACATTTTCGAGTGGCCTTTTATTGTGGCCAGCCTAAGGCACACCTGTGCAATACCCATGCTGTCTGATCAGCACCTTGATATGCCACACCTGTGAGGTAGATGGATTATCTTGGCAAAGGTGAAGTGCTCACTAACACAGATATTCACAGATTTGTGAACAATATGTGATTCAGAATCACATATTCAGAATTTATAAACTTTGAATAAACTACAGTGCAATATGAGGAACACTCGCGGGGTCGGGGCTTATATGTTCCAATGTGGTAGTGAATTGTTGAGTTTTCGTCACCACCCGGGTTTGATAAATGTTAGAAACTAATGTGTTGAAACAGAGTTGTAGTTTTATGAAGTACTAAGGAAGCGTTGAATATCTAGCAGTTTCTCATTGTCGTGTTGTTTTAGTTTTATTAATGCTATAGGTGAAACCAACGTGAGACGCACATTTTGAACAAGCACTGCACTACACTAACAATCTAATCTAATATCTGAACAATCTAACCATCTAAAAAGCCTAGGGAGGCATCACATCGGCCCCTGTGAACGGGCACTGCACTAGTATGATCTAATTCTGGCCAGCTGTCTCTGCACCATACACCTACTCATTTGGTATCTTTTGTTGTCAGAGATGACCTCCTACTACACCCGACACCACAGTTTTATCTTGTAAAATTTGATATACAATATAATATATACTGTATATTATATTGTATATCAGTATTTAAAAGTATATATATATATATATATATATGAATGTATCTTGGTTAGGGAAGACAGTTTCAGCCCTAACCTTTCTCCAGAACACCTTCTCACCCAGAAACACACCAAGTCAAGTAGACCATCTGGAAACAACTTAATTCTCCCCCTGTACCAATCTAGTGAGTCAGCTGATCCCCGCAACTGAAGGCTATGTGATATTTTGACCTTTCAGCAGATCCACTCCAAATAAAATGTCTGGTGGGTGTAAAAAGGTATAATGAACAGCAGGCGTTCCCACTAAAGAGTGATTAGGAAAAACAACAGCCGAGCACTTCACAACAAATTAGCAGCCAGCTCAAGCTCCTGGGTTTTATAGGCCCGACTGGGCAGAAACAAGCGGTTTTGCTAGAGTTTTATGTCTACCGGTCATTTTAGTTCAACAATAACTTGCACACTTATAGACAAAGCAAGACATTGTTGAGAGAATTACCTCTTCTCAGTGTGTCTTGGATCGATTATTATTAACTTGATTGAGTAACGTCAGCAAGTCAGAGGCTGATGCTTGATGCAGGCGGCTGTAACATAATTTTAAAATGATATACACTTTTATCATCTCCATCACTGGCCTGCAATCCTAACCGACTGCCAACTGCTTTGTCTGTATGTCAGACATGCCCCGGCACAGAAACTTGACTGGGCTGAGAGAATAGGCCTTGTTTGGTCCTGCTCTGCTGAGTTCAAGCACGCTATTCTCTCCAGATAGAATCACTGTCTGCTTGGCTTCGATCATGCTGCTGAGGTGAACAAGAACAAGCATTCTCACCTGTCACCACAGAGCTGATGCTTAACAAAGAGCAGCGGTTTGAACAGCTTCAGTGTGTGCAGACAATGTTAAAAGCCAGCTGGAAGAATAAGCAACTATATGAAAACAATTAAGGGGGAGGGCGGGTCAGAATAGCGGAAAGGTTATGTATTTAATCTTTTGCTGAAGGGATTAAGTCAAGGGGAGGCTCCAAAAGTAATATTTATGTGTGGTGATAGCCTTGCCCTTTTTTAAATGACACGACAGATTTAGGGATCCACTAAAGCACTAAAGATCTGTGGCCTTGACTACCTGGACGCATGATCTTACAAAAACCTACAATTAAAAAGAAATTCCAATTCACAAAAGCAGCCACGGAGATGGACATTGATGGCCTTGACACCCTGAGTGAGCACAGATGGGGGGGAAGATAAGGACAAAGTGTTGAGAAAAGTAAATTCCTCCAGACAAACAGGTTGGCTGCAAGTGTTGAAGCAAAGGTATGCGTGCAAAGTGGACACTTGTTTCATCCTTGACTTCCCAATACACAACACAGCTGGTGCGAGAGAGCCTGCAACACAGGCCAATGAGCCCAAAGGCAGACAAAACAGATTGTGAGGTAGATAGAGCATTTTAAAAAGGCATAACTGAGGTTTATCTAAACACGGGATGTTATGAGATCACAAGGTTGGCATCTGGCTTTCGGCCACGTGTGAAAATATATAAGGCTATGATAGGGTACATGAGGATCGGAGGTTCACTTCACCCAAATTACCTAAAAACATATTCTCATATACTCTACTATACTATAGAGCTACTATACTTACCCTTCTCTATCTAGCCATACAGTGGAGATGAAGAGAATTTCATTTGTGGTGCTCATAGCTATGAAGGATTATATTTAAAACATTTTATAAATACAGACATCAGATTTTTCATTGATCATGATTTCAAGGCATGGAGTTCAAAGAAAGGATGGCAGAAGAAAAACAAAAATGTAGATAGACGGTTTTAATTTGGCACATACTTTTCCGTATTGGTTACTGTGCTTGCAAATTTATTTTCATATAAAATGCAATACTTGTCTCCTAGATGGTTGTCATTGCTAAGTTTACAGACCCTCTGGTTCCAATGTAGGCTTTTGTATCTTTCAATGACCTTAAGGATTCTAGTGTTGCTCACTCTGAAGTAACAAATGCCCCGTGATTTCTGTTTTCATGAGATGCTGTAGATGCATTTTCAGTTTAACTTGTGTTTAAATTCAACATGTAGATCACTGTCAACATCTGTTCAACAGTTAGTTTCACCCAGCAGATGTCACATTTCTGTGTGCCAGTGATAAGACACACCGCAGTAATCTACAGTAGAGTTAGCTTAACCTGCAAAATCAATGATGATGCATAAACACAGCGGATATGAGTAAGCAAATATTCTTACATTATCTGACTGAGTGCAGGTCAGTTCACTGCTAACGTGTTAACAGTTGCCTATCTTCACGTCCAGCAGACACAGAGCAACATTAGCATTCATTTGTCACAAAGCAACGAGCTGAAAGGGGCAAAAATCTCTGGAGTGGAGTGAAACTGCAGAGGTGGTAAAACATCTCTGTGGGTTTGTGACTAAAAGCAACACCTCACTTTACACAGAGTCATATGAGTGATTATTAATACAAACATGTGTGCAGTTTAAAGGAGGTTGAGGTGTAGCTTTTTGATCAGAAGATCAGTTTTTTCAAACCCCCACGTGCATACAAAACAATTGGTGTGACTAAACTATCAAAAAGATCTCATCCAAAATCAGATAAATAATGTACAGGAAAAAGGAATAATAATAATAAAGGAATTAAAGGACAGAAATTACATTAACCAGTGCCCATACATTTTACTATAATAGCTACTGTATAATAGTAGCCGTTTTTAATTTAATGGTGCTATAACGTCCTTCAAAACTAACTAAGAAAGTCATATTTGCAGACAAGAATACATATACCCATTATAACACTGTCTTTTTCCCTGTATTTTAGTGTATAGTACCAACAGGAAAAGTGACTAGCCAACACATTACGATAATAGAAAACAAAAATAAGTTAAATGAGCTACTACATTTTAAAAATGCCTTAACTTTCTGTTCAAATGATGTGAACTTCATTACTATAATTGGTAAATCATGCAGTTCTTACACAAGGTGAAATGCTGCCCCCTGTTTGGAGCATGTGGCCAGGAATTATACATTGTACCTTTAATGTCTCAGTGCTGTGAGCCCCACAAACTGAATTCCCTTCACCTCCATTGAGGTGGAGGAATCTCTGAGGCACATGTGTCAAAATCAGTGCAAATAAAACCAAAATGACCTACATGTCAAGATAATTAGGGTCAATGACAAAATGTTTTGGTTATAACTTGGATGAATCAACCTTCTTGCACAAACGTGAATGCGAGAAGGATGGGCAGAAGAAGAGAGTGCAAGACAGACAGCAAGATGCAGAGCCTTGTGAGTGAGCAGTCAACAGGGCTCTGATTCATGGACCAAACCTAAATCTAACCTTTGACTCCAATATGTCTGGCCAGACATACACAGAGAATAGTCCTCTTGTGTCAAAGAAAAACACAGGTGAGCTACCATTCGTACCAAATGTCTTTTCATGGCTACATTATGTCATAACCAAGCAGCTGCAACTCAACACCAGCCGGAATCAGTGACCTAGCAGCACAGAGCTAATCATTTTAAACTAAGATGACTGGATAATGAATAAGTTAGTGCCTCGGCCAGGTAAATCACTTCCACTGAGGCAATGTAATATCTATTAGTGTTAGCTTCTGTTGTTATTCCGCTGTGGTGTCTGTTGGCCACGCGCACAGCTGGTCCCCAGTGCAGCCCCAGCTAGCGTAGCCGCTGCTTAATGTGTTATCCAGTTGGCTCGGGTGACTGTATCAACAAGACCTGTTTTTGCTCGGCGCACTTTCAGTTAGCATGACCCCCCCTTTCACCAAACAGGTCCCTCCAGCTCATGGGAAAGTTATCTGAGCCAGTCCCGTGGCCACCGGCCAAAGTGTGCCTCTGTGGACAGTAAACGTCCTTACGGCGATATAAAATTTTAACGTCCACTAGCAGAATAATAGCATGCCATGAATTGTCAGGTGAAATGTTCACTCTTGAGGCTTGAGTGATGATTTTGGCATCAGGTCAGTTTTCCTTTAGTTAGTTTTCCTTTAGTTTAAAGCCAGAGACTGGTGGACAGATCTGAAAACGTTATGTCTTTTTTCTGATGCTGATCAAATAAGCACAAGACAAAGCAACTCCTAAAAGACAAAACAGAAGCAGGACCCTTGGTTCATGCTGGGGTTGGGAGCACCTGCTGCAGCTCCAGGTGGCTCTTGAGGTCCCAGTTCCTGTATGGTGGTACGGAGTCATATTTGTGTCACAATTCTGAGCACGCAATGGGACATTTTGAAATTAAAGGATTTTGCAAGCACATAGACTGAATTTGAGCTATTCATAGTGCCAATGGTGCAATGGGTCATTTTGAAGGAGTGAAAAGGCACATAGCAGGGAATTTGCAACTATATCACCAGTGTGGGGCAAGTTACTCAGAAATTGTAATATATTACTAGTTACTTATTACTCCTTAAAAAAGTAATATTACATTACTTATTACTGGGTGATAAAACTAACTAGTTACGTTACTCGTTACGTTACTATATTACTTTCCAGTGTTTCCCACAGTATGACAGCTGGGGGAAACGTCATCACGTCGTCACGTTAGAATAACTGGTACTCTAACTTTGGAAAGGTTTTGTCACGGTTAGTGGTGGTGAGGCAGGTTAGAGGACCCAAACGCAGGACGCAAGGCAGAGGAGGTACAGTTCAAAGGTACTCCCAACAGAAATCCAAAATCCTAAGAAACAGGGTGACAAGACTAGCATGACGAGCAAGGCAGGCAAAACAGGACAACACACTGTAAAACACCACAATCACCGGACAAACACTAAACAGAAACACCAGGTATATATACACACAGGGACTAACGAGCAGGCCGGGAGCAACACAGGTGACAGACATGAGACTAACAAGACACAGGCAAGCAGACAGAGAGCAGGGGAAAACAGAGAGACTGACATGCAGAGGGATTACTGGGGTAACAGACACAAGCAGACAGGTCACAACGAAACTAACACCAACAGGGAAAACAGACTGAGGATGGGATAAAACAGAACTCATAGCAGACATGGGTAGAACACAGAAGTACACAGACTAACTATATAACAGATACTGGACACAGGGCAATAGACAGGACAGAACACATGTAACAAAATACCAGACAAGAATCTAAATTCAGACAATAACAGAAACCCATGTAAACAGACAAACACTGACCAACTATAACACAGGGATCATAACAGATAGAACCTAAATGAGAACACAGAACACAGAGCAGACTAAACTAAAATAATGCAGACAAGGAACTAGAAGTAAATACTAAAACATAACTAAAGGCACAGGACTGGAAACAAAGACATGGAACCAAAACAGACAGAAATAACAGATACTGAACCGACAAAACAATAAACTCAGAGAAACTCAGGACAGGATCGTGACAGGTTTGTGCCCCGGTGTTCACGAGAGAGAGGGAGCGAGTGAGGAGGTACTGCACGAATACTATATATTCCTCAATACAGCTCCTCAATCAAAATGATTTTAAATACACCTAGTAAGAAAATTAGAAAATCAATATGTGGCGGTCCGCCTTGATAATTATCCAAATTATAGGCTAATTATAGGAAACACTGCTTTTACTACCACCCCCCTTCACCCGCAAACAAAGAAGTCTCTCCTGACTTTTTAACTAACATCACATGAATAACAGCAGCAAGGAGTAGCCTATGGTTTTTACAAAGCATATAGCCCAGGCCTGACGTTTCTTTATACCAGCGGCTGAAATAAAAAAATAAAGAAAGTAAATCCCAACTTTTAAACAGCTGTTTTTCTGCACATGTAGCCTGTTTATAAGAGCAGTCTTCAGTAGTTACAAACGAGTAACGCAGCGTTACATGCCTTAGTAACTGTAATAATATTACTGTTTTAGAAAAGTAATTAGTTACACTACTTAGTTACTGGGAAAACTAATATTATTACAGTACCGCGTTACTGCCCAACACTGCATATCACAAGAACAGACAAGAGTATTATTATTGGACAATTCTGCAAACCCCGGCTTAGGTGTAATGGCTTATGCTAATGTTTAAAAAAAATATAATGCCTTAGCAAACAGAGTGGGAACCCAAAGAGGGACTCTACTGGAATATAAACTAATGAAGCTGAAGAAAGAAGCTACACAAGCTCAATGAAATGTGGTAAGGGAGGGCGTAGAGCGAAGTGACGGATAATGTGAATAATTGTGAGAGGGGGAGGAGAGATGACCCAAGGAAGGATGAGTCAGCAGGGGTGATCAGAAAAACCTCTGTGACATCTGCTTCCGTCACCCTTTAACCGCCCCCACTGAGGAACAATCCCTCTACTGTTGTTGCTAATCCCTCTCATTCTCTGAAGACACTTTTTTGTTTGAAAGAATATAGAAGTACCTTATAATGTGGTAATCTTCCTTTTTTTTTGCTCGTTTTTTTGTATATTTATTACCGGAAGGTGTATGTTTTGTACATTTTGTCCCTTGTGGGATGGGCCACATGTTCAGCATGACACAGAAACAAAAACTAAACTACAAACACACACGCACACCCTCCAATGTCCTCACTAACATATTGAACTTATTTGTGGGGTAGAAGTAGGGAGTAGGGGGTTCATTCTCTGCTAAGCTGGTGATTCAAGGCCAGCACACAGACAGCTTGGCGCTTCCTGCCAGCCAGCAAGCCCATCACTGCACATCTGAAGCTTTTCAGCAACGGCTCCATATGTGTTGTGGTGCCGTCTTTGACCATAAGCTATCCCGTCAGCTATCCTACGTACAGGGCAGCAGGTAACACTTCTGCATTTAGCTAACAGACCAATTTAATCAAATGTCAAACAAGGAACTTTGGTCAGTCATGTAAAGAAGGATCGATGTGTTTTTTGTTCATGTATGTCTGCAGTAATCATGATCATGGAAATTCAATAGCTGTAGATTGACAGGCTTTTGTGGCCATATGTTAAAAATGAGCTACCCAACTAGTGGCCATGATTCCATTTTATCTCAACTTAAGAAGGAACTAGGCTTTTATTGCTAATTTCATGTATATGTATGTTTCATTATATTTTAGCATTTAGCATTTTAGCAACCGTGGGAATGAATGAATAACTTACTGAGAACAGTATAAACGAGAAAAGGCCAGATGATCGTTTTTTTTATCTGGCCATTAGAACCTGTCCTCCACAAAAAAAATGACCGTACAGGTTGTTTCAGCCACACAGAATTACGTTTATGTTCATTGTAGCAGCGACCTCTAGTGGCCATTCAATGCAAACACATGACAAAGACAGTCACGTATTATAAATAGCCAGAAAGTTGTACCTGGTCGGGGTGGGTGGATTGCAAATTAGCCGCTTTTCACCCAGGAGACCTGCGTTCAGTTCGCGTGTGAAGCAAGAATGATTTCTGTATTTTATAAAGTTATGTAAGTTGCATAAGTCACGTAGTAGCATTAGCTACATTACCTTCGTAGTCTCAGCTAGCTACGTTAGCTAACTGGCTAACTATGTTATTCTTAAAGGTGTTGACAGGTCCCCGTAGCCCCTTAAGGCCCATTTATACTCCTGCGTAGGGTCATGCCTTGTAAACGTGTGGCTGGTGTAGCCTTTTCAAATGTTAGCGACCGAATGGATCACATTCTGATAGTGAAACGAGTCATTTCGCTCGGGTGGCGACGGTCAAATATATTGATTCACTATGTTACAGCCGCCGTTGTGGCCGCTAGTAAATGTTACTTCAAAGCGCGGGGTACTTACGGTAAGCTCGGAGGCATTGCGAGGCTACCCAGCCGACTAATCACAAAGCTTACGGTCCGCGTCGACTCGACGTGTAGTTACATTTTTGAGGAGGTGCACGTCAGGCGACGCTGTAGCCTCTGTGTACCCTCTGTGTAGCCCCGTAGCCTACACCATCACCTACGCCGTCGATTTGACACAGAAGAATAAATTGCACTTTACCCTTACCCAGTCAGTGTTTAGGCACACACACCTGCATGTATGATGATATCGTTAGCCTCCACCTCTTTGTGTTGCTGCAGTCTCCTCGAGTTACATGCTCGAGGTCACGTAAAATGTAAATGTAAATGCTCTGTATTTGTATAGCACCTTTCTATTGAAATCTTTCGATTCAATCTTTCGATTGAACCGCCGACCTTCGGACTAACGGCCAACCCGCTCTAACTCCTGAGCCACGGCCGCCCCATGGCTCAGGAGTTAGGAGCTACGTGATTTACATAACGTAGGTCCGGTTGGGCAAACTAACCCCATTATTAATATAATTTTTTGTCATGCTGATTATATCACAAAAAAAGATTTCATTGGCTTCTGGCCCTGCCCACTGAAGCTTTACTCAACCAGCGGGACTATTTCTGCTCTGCCTCATGGAAATGTTTATATGACCAAAAACTCCAATTTGCCAGGGGGCCCTCGTCCCCAACCTTGCAAAAAGAGGCCCATTGGTGTCGGCTTGTGGAAATGCTGTTACCACATTGTAAATTTTTATCATTCCTGTGGCCCAGCGTGAAGTCGCCAAGCTGTGCAGCGTTACTGTGATGCATGGCTGCCAACAGTACTTTGGTGCTGTCATCAGGTGTCACTCTGGTTGACAGCGTTGAGATGTGAGAGCTGTGGAGGCAACTTTTAAACCTCTCTGTTAGCTTTGAAATTTCACCCCATGAATACAGTTTCTTTCTTGTTTGCGGTTTCAGGATTTTAAATCTACTTTTCTACTGATTTTGCTGTGGATAACACACATCTCTCTGTTTCTGTCAGGCTCAGAAACACAGGTAGCCACATATGTGTTGCAGTTTCCACTGTTGACACCGTTAACCTCCTCACTTCCTCTCAGTGACCCACAGTGCCCTCTGCGGATAAAGGTCACACCGCTGGACAGATGTCGATCAGTTAGCCTTTTGCACACATACAAATTCAATCTGCACCTCCTTATAGAGTTCATCCCCCTGTCACCCAGCTGTCAGGGCCTAATCATAATCCTTCTCTCTGCTCACAGCGGGGGACTGGATCATGCTCCAGATGGAAAACTATGGTGGAAGACAAAAAGTCCATGCTACAGTTCACATCAAGACCTTGTGAGACTCTTTAGGACTGCATGAGAAACTACAGCTGTTTTCCAGTAGCTGCCTTTCAGTATCACATTATTCAACCAAACTGTTGAATAAACCTTTCAGAGTCTCTTGTTGTTAGGCAAAATCTGCTTTGCTTGCTCAATCTAGTTGTGACTAAAATATTTACTGGTGAAAGTATCTTTAGGACCACAAATTGCAGTGTAAACACTGTAGGGGTGCATTCATGTGTAAACTTTTGCTCGTAGATTAGCTTACACAGCTGCAAAACAATGCCCACCGCAGGGCGAGTGGGACCCAGTAGGCATGAAGTGAGGTTGAGCTGGTGAACCGTCTTGTGCTTGTGTAGTTGTCATATCATTATTCAGTTAACAATATCAAGAAGGCCCCTGCATGCTGACCTTTTCACCAGTTCATCATGTAGCGTGTGACCAAAAAGTCCATCCATAGACTTAATCAGTCAACAGGCTGCAATCAATCAATCTTGCTATGTATTTTAAATATAGTGATTTTTTAATTTTTAATAAAATAATAGTCTAACCAGATAAAAGATTTAGACAAATGCCACAATCGATGTAAACACGCACAAAAAAGGCTTCATCACTACATTAAAGCTGCATTGATAAAAAAAGGATTAGCTCTAAGGACTGGTGTTCAAAGGGCTTGGTTCAAGCCACAACTGGGGGAGCAGTTGCCCCATTGGCCTCCTTTTGTTTGCAGTGCCTCATGTGTTGCTGGGCTGTATGTCTTTGTAGGGCTGCGTCTTACGCCTTGTTAAAGGCAGGCCAGTGGAGGGGATTGGGTATGGCAGTAGGCGGTGGTGACTCTGGACGTCTGCTTTATGGATTTATTCAGCTGTATTCACATGGGGTGCTCACGGGTCGCCTCGGTTGTGGTTGTGGTCTGTTCTGATGCCAGTGAATTTAGTGAACCTGAGAACCAAGTGAATCTGCAAGCAAACTGAACTGTAAGATCTTGGGTGAAAGATATTTTGAAGAACCCCAGAAACTGATACTTAAGATACTAAACTAAAGGAGTTTCTTTCTAAAGGGTGGATGAGATTTTTACGAAGTATTATCAGAAGTGTGGAAAAGAGATCTGCGAGTAAACTGTTACACAGGCCCAGAGTTTTCTGGGTGCAATTGGTGCGACCCTGATGGGAACACCACAGAGGTCAGTGGACCCTATAGCAGCCAGGAAGGTGTTCGTCCCAATAACCAGAAAGAACACCAGGATGACATTCCTCATCAGCATCAAATCAATCATTAAATTAATGGGTGGCAGCAAAATCTGAATAAAGACATTCTCAACGATTTTAATTGCAAAAAGTCGATCTGTGTAAAGAGTGAAATGAAGGTTCCTGGATGAGGTATCAAGCAAAGATTTGTGACCCCCGCAACAGGATCTGTCATGTTGGTTCAGTCTTCTCAACAACTTGTGAGGAGTTACTGTGTTCAGGCTATATATCCATTCCAAAGGAGTAGCAGCTGTCTCCATGTGAGGAATCTCATTCAGCTCAATGAACTAATACTGTGTCCTGGCTCTGTGAAGTGTGCCGCAATGTTTTTAACATCTCCTCATCTCATAGATCTGTGTCTATTGCTGCGAGTACACACAGATGTTTTTTGTTGTTTTGCCAATTTAGGCTAGGCAACACGGCATCTAATGTCATTGTGCCACTTGAAGCTTGAGTGTGTGTGTGATTGAATGTGTTGCAGCAATTAGTGTAAATACAACCCTGTCACAGCTCTGTCGGATTGTTTTGCACAAGATTCTTCTCCTAAGCCTACCATTCATCCACCAGGTAAACCGACGATATGAAGCATATCTGTAAGGATTGTTCAAACAGATATACTGTTAAGTTATGAAACAATGCTACAAGTTGTTTGCCTTTACCTTTAAAACAGCTTAAACTACATAATCCCAATTTGGTTATCCATGGAGTCTGACGAGCGCAGCCCATAAAACATCTAAACTCTTGTATGCTGTGCTGCACAGGATATCTGTAAATATAATCAAACCCGTAAGCATTTTGTGTTACTGAATATTCTCATAATGTATAAATCATATGATGGCAGTGGATGCAAGCTCTGAAACTGCTGATATTGGAATACGTTTTATCATACGATAGTTTGATCCATATTAGGGCTTACCCCGAATAGTCGAAGATTCAATGCTTCGATGGGCGGAGCCTGATTCGACTGTCAATCTCACAGTCGCAGCGAATGAAGGATCATGCCATTTTGGCGATATGGGGGTGCTCAACGTCTGATTTTACATAGAACTACTAGTGTTCTCTCAATAAGTTAATATACAGCCTATTACAATATACATTTCAACATTTAATGCTGTAAATAAAATAGTAAAAAGAATAAAACTTTCCATAAATATTTTTCATAGTGCGTGAAAAAATCCAAAATTGTAACCCTAACCCTGGGTCGTCAGTGCGCATGACGGAGCCCCAGCTTCACTGGTGTTATGCTGAGTTGTCTGCAATGCGTGTGACTTTCAGATAATTTATTACCGTTGATAAACCACATAAAGAATATTTTATCGTTTTTAAATAGCCGACTACTTGAAATAGAATAGATTGTTGGCAGCAGTAATGCATGAATGAAAAGAGACTACACCTCTACAGCTTCTCAAGATTAAAGCGGAGCTGGAGCTCATTTTGGACTGCAGCTAATGATCATTTTCATTCTTGATTCATCTGCTGATTATTTTGTCTATTAATTGATTTATTGTTTATAAAACTTCTAAAAAATAGTGAGAAAGGCTCTCACAGTTACCCAGAGCCCAAAGTGAACCCTTTCACAATGTTTGTTGTGTCTGATTTTTAACAATTAAAATTATTCAGATCATTCAAAGGAAAAGCAGCAAATCTTCACTTGTGAGAAGCTGAACCATCAAATGTTTTTGCTCCAAAAATGAGTCCTACCATCAAAATGGTTAAACAAGTTTTGTCGACTGACTAATTGATTAATTAACTAATCATTTCAGCTGTAGTATTAACTGTTGTGGAGTTTCATTTCTAAACTCTTCATGTGTTTTGTGTGTATTTGTAAAGTAACTAAAGCAAGTAAAAGTACTGTAGCACTAAAATAAATGTCTTATGATACTATTTCAAAATATATCAATTACTATAGTACAGTCCATAATTTTTAAATGTGAAAAACATGACGTGCCAGTTTAATGAGTTCAAGTTGTACAACTTGAAAACAACAACACATTCACATACAAATATTCTTCAGTAGTTTGAGACGTTCAGAGTTTGATGGTACATAAAAAACAATTAGTGTCAACTTTTAATTTGATTTGATTTATTTAAAATGGACCGCAGGAGTTGTTTTGCAGGCCTGTTAATTAGACACAAACAGTCAGCAGATGAGTTCCCCGGCTGACACTCTATGGAGTTTGCCTGTGTGTGTGTATAAAGCAGCTCATACTCAGTTGTTTCCCTCATTTTCACTCCTTTTCTTTGCTCCTGTATTGGAAGCCTACATCAAATAAAGCTAAGTGAAGTGCAGTGACTCAGAATAACTGCAACACATGACCTGCAGACGCCTCTTTGCCTAGATTTGTGTGTGTTTTTGTCTGTTTGTCTGTTTCTAGGCTCTCAAGACTGTACACGTAAGACTGAAGTTTCTCTGAATACTGAAAGGATTATTTTTCTTTAACGTAAGATTTCGATTGTTTTCGATTGATGGTTATTTCTTTGCGAGGCCTGTTACTGTTATGAGTCAAATGCGCATATATTATACACTACACTATCATTTATAATACCTGAAACACCTTAAATACCAATACATTTGTGCTGTAAGTTGCAAGTTTTGGAACCATGCAATTCAGCAATTGCACCGATAATATGACACTGTACTGCTCTGCAAACAGATTAGAAAGGTTAAAAGGCTAAAGCTTATCATAACCGCACATACACATGTTTAGCTGTCTCATTTAGTGCTGTTTGGGGCTGGTCAGCCTGGTGAATCTCAACACTGGCCTTTAGAGATCATGGTGTCCACAGCATTGGCTTGTTCCCCTGGGAAGCATCCATTTTCACCTCCTCCCACCTCCTCTCCTGCCAGAGCTGCACAGAGACCCTGTTGTGTCGCACCAAAACAAGGCCTGCAGCTCCAGCTCCTGCGGTGGAGAGAGGACAGAAATACATAGACAGCTGAATTTGGCTAAAGACAGAACAGCAAAGATTAGTCTGCCGTTAACGTAGTTTAAGGTAAGACTGTGAAAGTTTTAAAGAAGTAAATGAAAAGTTACTCATAAGCAAGACAACACACAATCCCTCTAATCTATCTAATGTTAGATAGATGATAAAATAAAGAAGAAATTCAGAATGAAAACAGTGAGTTCAATTCTGTTTAAGTAAACCTACAGAGGAACTTTTGTCTCCCAGTTCTGACACAGTCTACACATTCTCACTCCCAATTGGTCACATCTGGACACTTGGTCAAGACCCGTTTAGTGTAAGTTTTGGACATGTAGGTCAAGTTAGCAAAAATTAATATGCACGTTGGGTTAGACGTTTAAAATAAAACTAATGGTTAACATTGTGAAATGTGGGGTGGTGATGGCACAATGGATAAGACACATGCCTTTGGTGTGAGAGACCCACTGTGACCCAAACACCATTGTGTCCCTGAGCAAGACACTTAACCTGTCGCTGCTCCAGAGGCGTGCGACCTCTGACATGTAAAGCAGTTGTAAGTCGCTTTGGATAAAAGCGTCAGCTAAATGAATAAATGTACATATAAATGTTTAGGCACCCAAACTACTTGGTTAGGTTTAGGAAAAGGTCATGGTTTGGGTATAAAAAAAACTATGTTACTAAGGTGACTTAACTAAAGTAAGTTAAGTAATGTTACTTGCATAACTTACACAACTTACGTAAAAAATAAAACCTTCAGCCTTGAAGGTTAAATATCCCACACCTACCTTTACCGTTCATAAACGACACCAAAGGGCTTCCCCCAGTGCGTCAAAACTATGACTCTGAGGAGCTCCGCAGTGTGTTACAAACTGGCGGTAACAGGTCTTGACCAACAGTCCGTCCATATGTGACGACTTGGGAGTGAGAACAGCATTTTTGCCTGGTTTTAATTGCATTATTGAAACATAACCCTGAACACATGTGATAAGTCATTTTTCTTTGAGATCTGGTGAAAAGTGGGTCAGTAAAGCCCTGGTGGTGCAGTCGCGTGGCTGACTGACAGTCTTGGTGTGGGGGGGCGGGGTGTATGTTTTAATAACGTCCAAACCAACCTCACACAAAGGAAGCCCACAGCTGAGCTATTTTTAGCCACCCTACTGCATGCTGGTTCAGGCTGGAGGTGTGTGAGGTGGGCTGCAGTCAGTGTGTGTATAAATGTGTGTGTTTGTGTGAGCCAGGTTGCTCTGACACAAATAAATGAGCAGTGTTTCTACGCGGCACACTGACTTTCTTTCACCATACATGAACTGTGTGCTCGCTCTCAGTGGATAAACCGCAATGATAACATGGCTGTGTGTGTGTGTGTGTGTGTGTGTGTGTGTGTACCTCAGGGTATGATGGATCTGTGGATATGTGGTTGAGTCACATAAGTCTGACATATCACTGAAAACACACACAGCATGGATGTAAACACACACACACACCCTGTCCTGTACTAGATTTAGACCGACAGTCAGATTGTTTCATACGAATAATAAAACTGCGTTGTCCTGTGTTTTATGTTTTTTTTTATGAAGAGTATTTGTGGGCAGTGTCCCCTAAATGTTGTTTCTGCTTTATTTGGCAAGAATAAACTTCTTAGGCACAATCGAAGTAATAAAGATCTCTGTACATAACATAAATAGATTCTCCACAACGGAGGTGGTGAGAGCAGAGTTGTCATGACCCAAAGAGTCACAATGGCCACATTTATGAGAAATATGCCAGCTTATACTGAAATATACTAGATTTTTCTTTAAATTAATAAAACATACCCTTAGCTCTAGAAGTCATGCAAGTTAGCTGAACTGGAAACTGTGTAATTCTCATAGCTGAATGTGTGTTCACACTGTGATAGACTGGAAAAGATGTATCCTGCCTCTGCCAGGAGGATTCTAGGATAGGCTTCACCCTTCAACCCTGAGCAGGATAAGCAGGCACAGAGAATGGATGGAAGGCACATCAAAATGTGTTTTAAAAATAATCCATCCATCGTCAACCGTTTATAGGGTCGGGGGGCTGGAGCCAATCGCAGCTGACATCGGGCGAAAGGCGGGGTACACCCTGGACAGGTCGCCAGTCCATTGCAGGGCCACACATAGATAAACAACCACTCACACCTAAGGACAATTTAAGGTCACCAATCAACCTAGGCCGCATGTCTTTGGACAGTGGGAGGAAGCCGGAGCACCCGGAGAGAACCCACGCAGACACAGGGAGAACATGCAGACTCCACACAGAAAGGCCAGGGCAACCAGGGTTCAAACCCACGACCTTCAAGCTGTGAGGCGACAGTGCTAACCACTGCACCGCAACCGTTACCAAACAGCCAAATGGGTTGACAACCTGCTGTTTTATACATAATAATTAAGAATGTGTGTGCATTTGACAGGAACTATTAAAAATTGTAGCAATTTATGCTAAAATTGAATGCTGGGCATCTATACGTTTCTCACCTGACTTTCTTCTTTAGGTCTGGATCAATTTTATGTTGTGATCTCAACAAGTCTGGGCAAATTACTGAGTAGGCACCAATCAGAGGCAACATTTTCACGTGAGGTCAACTACAAAATACAAAACAGTATATTGATACAAATATGAGGCCATTTTCATCAACCCAAATAGAAACACAAAATGCCTTTTTGTTCCATTTTTCAGATGTGATGGAATGTCTTTATCGTTTATTTTAAAATGAATTTCAGTTTGAAGGACTTAACTATTTCTCTTGTCTTTGTTTTTCAGCAACTGTGGCAGCCCGAAGTCTACGCTAAGGCACAAGCACAATAGACAATCTGGCTGATTTTAGTAGCAGTATCACAAGAAAACATAGACACTAATTCCGCATAAGCTTTTGCCACAGAATATAATACCACAAAACATGTCGTATTGTACCAGAAAATGTGGTAAATTATGCAGAGGCAGTAAATTAGCCACCATGAAAGGCTGGCAGCGATGGTTTCAGTTGTTTTTGATAGTTATACTTCGATCACAAAATTAATGTGGTGGTTCATTGGTGCTAAAACGCTATGACTTTAGTCATAGCGAGACAAACTCATAGTGGAAGCTCAGATGGACTTAATGGTCTTCTTTGGGCAGCTAATGCTAAAAATGTGTGTAGTTGTGGAACCAGATGTTGTGCATTACGTCCAGTGATGTAGTTGTAAAAGAAAAAAAAAAAACTGAGGAGAGACTTAAATATGAGCTTTAGCCATCATCACAATGTCAAAACCTCACATAATAAGCAAAATAACAATTCATAGAATTTTACTTACAACAGTGTTTTGCTCTTTGTTTCATACTTTGTTAAATGATTATATAATAACACGCTTTGGATTTTGGCATCAACCAAATGGCACACATTATTCTATTAAACATTTTTTTTTTCCGAAGCATGATTTCATCGGTTGCTGTGAAGGGCCACATTTGGCTGTCTGAAGCTTGGCCACATAAACAACACTCCATGTTGCACCAAAACGGCAATTTAATAATGGCAGCACAATGAGAGATCCAGTAATCCACATGCAGGCAGCGTAGCTAAACAGAGCCAGATGAGTGTGTTTTAGTGTGCCCTCACCATTGCGTCAGCGCTGCAGGGACGGAAGAAGGACAGATGTGCCAGAAGAGCTGAGAAAAACCCCAGCCCTGCCTCTTCATTCTGTTCCTCCCCCTACCGGTTCTCCTTCTTTTGCCCATCCATGAGTCCTTCTCTGCCCGTCCTTCCATACCCTCAGAGCTCAACAGATGTGTTTGTCATGAAAAATTTACTAGGGTCGTCAACAAATCTGAGGGCTGCAGGTATAAATCAGTTTTGTTAGCCCCAGGAAGTATGCAGATATAAAACTATGACCATGCATGGGAAACATGACTACCATGGCTGGTGGAAAAGTCTGGGAAGGCCAAGATATACAAATAAATGGCTTAGTTTGGACAGGGAGAAGGAGAGAAATATATTCCTACAAAATGAGAATATTTATCACATCAGTTTATCCTGCAAATAAGGACAAAACAGGAAAAACTACTTTGAAACACTATAAAAGAGAGACGAGCTAGAAGAGAAAAAGTGAAAAGTGAAACATCACTCTCTCACAGCAGTAGTCCACAAGGCCCTTGATGACAGACCCTGGAAACTCATAATGTATAAAACCATTTCACTGCTGCTGGCTGAAAGACAAATCACAGCTGTCAAAGGTAAAAATGTGTGTTGCATTGCTTATTAATGCAGGAATACACAATAGGCACAACAAGCAAAACAATCCCATCACAAATATTGCTGCATAATTTACCACCCCACCTTGTTCTCTTCCTGCATTGTTGAGAAGTTTCAGAGTGTCAAAGTGAAATAAATTAGCCTAAAATATTATGGACTTTTGTATATTTCTCACTTTTCCCCAGATGGTCTGAATAAGGGTGTATTCACACATGTCATGTTTGGTTCGATTGAGTCACGCTAGAGTTCGTTTTCTTTTGGGCAGGTGTCAACACAGCAATCGCACTCTGGTGCGGACCAAACAACCATACTGAGACCCAGCTGAAGAGGTGGTCCCGGTTCCAAATTAACTCTGATACTTTTCTTTTTAAGGTGTGAATGAATAATATTAGCCATAATATTTTCTGATGTAATAATCTATTGATCTTAGAGCTCTGTGAACATAGCCTCTCTATGTGAATTCAAACTTTTTACCTTTTTTTGTGATGACATTGCGGGAATGAGTAAAAACTGCAAAGGTAGATACAAAGGTAATATTTTTAAGTTTATAATTATGGTTGAATCATTAAACAGTCCCTGTAGGATTTCTTGGGCCTAACCCTAACCCTAACCCTAACTATGTATATTTTAACCAACCTACCTTGATTCTTTCAGCTCTTGAAACTGACTGGGATGCAACAACCCGTGTCACAGTGATTTGACGTCCTCCATGTGTTCCCGCCATTTTCTGTGTATGTTTTGCGTGGCCAAAGTGTGTTCGACCAATACTGCCCCTACTTTGGTAAGGAAGATCTGGATCCTGTTTTTCAGGGGCCTTTGCCTTTATTTTTGTAGGCATAATGTCAGCTGCGACTTGTAAACAATGAAGTGAGCTGACTGATGTGTGACTACTTGTTGTGGGAAACAGCGATGATAAATTTGCAAATCGTGCTATATTCACGGGGATTTGCTGAATTTGTGTTAATAGTTAGTGATCGCGAAAACCTGGAGGGACAGATCTTTGGTGTTCTTAACGGTAAGTAAGAACATCAGAAGTACTCTTCCATTTACAACCTCACTACCTGGAAGAACTTTACTTTGTGAACTGTGTTGTGTTCTTGATAATTATGGACTGACCCAACATGTGATGGAGCCCACACACAATAAGGGGCAGACTTTGGACTTGGTCATCTCCAAGGGTCTGGACATTTCCAAGGTTGTGGTGACTGATGTTGCTCTCTCTGATCATTCCTGTGTTTTCTTTGAGAGTGCTATCTGCGTGCACACAAATTTACATACAGAGGTGTTCACAAAACGGCATATCACTGAAAACACTAGTGAAAAATTTATTGAGGCTTTCTCCTCAACACCCGCCCTCTCACGGGTCTCAGTGAATGAGCTTGTAGATAATTTTAGTTCTAAAATTACAAATGTTATTGATGCCATTGCACCAGCCAAGGTGAAGGTGGTCTCTGGTAAGCGAAGATCTCCATGGAGAAATGCCACGCTGGTTAGAACTCAAAAAAGAGAGTGTCGAAAAGCTGAAAGCAGGTGGCGGAAAACAAATCTCCAGGTTCATTATGACATCTATAAAGAGAGACTTTGCATTTATAATTTAGAACTGAGAAATGCAAGGCGGTCCTTCTTCTCTGACATCATCACCAAAAACACTAATAATGCACGTGCCCTGTTTGCTACTGTTGACAGGCTAACCAACCCTCCTGTGTCTGTAGCCTCTGACCTTCTATCCACCAGGGCCTGAAATGAATTTGCTTCCTTCTTCACAGACACAATTCAAACAATTAGACAAGCAATCAGTGCCTCCATATCAGGTACAGGATATTTCTTGTCCCTGTGTCCACTTAAAAACAATTCATATAGCATGAGACAATTTGATTCTATTAACCATAAAAACCTGGAGGACATAATACAACATCTGAAAACCTCTTCATGTTGCCTTGATATTCTGCCAACAGGTTTTTTCAAAAATGTTTCATCCCAAGCCTTTCTGTGTGGAGTTTCCATGTTCTCCCCGCATCTGCGTGGGTTCTTTCCGGGGGCTCCGGCTTCCTCCCACCATCCAAAGACATGTAGCCTAGGTTGATTGGTGACCCTAAATTGTCCTTAGGTGTGAGTGTGAGCGAGAGTGGTTGTTGTTGTCTATGTGTGGCCCTGCGATGGATTTGCCACCTGTCCAGGGTGTACCCCGCCTTTCGCCCGATGGCAGCTGGGATTGGCTCCAGCCCCCCGCAACCCTGTACACAGGATAAGCAGTTGACGATGCATGGATGGATGGTTTCTAAATGCATGGCCTCAGATCTACTACAAATAGTCAAATTTGTCTCTCCTCTCAGGTTTTTTCCCAAAGGCCCTGATTAAGCCACTCTTAAAAAAGAGCAATCTAGACAGGTCACTAATGAGCAATTATAGGCCCATATCAAATCTCACATTTTTAAGTAAAATCACTGAAAAAGCTGTTTTTCAACAGCTTAGTGCTTTCCTGGCACTAAATAACTGTTTTGATATCTTCCAGTCAGGTTTTCGACCACACCACAGCACTGAGACAGCTCTTGTTAAGTTCTTCAGTGACATCCATTTAAACACTGACAGTGGCAGAATTTCAGTCTTAGTATTATTGGATCTCAGTGCTGCATTCGACGCGGTCGACCACAACATATTACTAGACAGACTTGAAAACTGGGTTGGACTTTCTGGCACAGTACTAAACTGGTTTGAATCCTACTTAAAGGACAGGGACTACTTTGTGTCTATAGGTAATCACACATCTGAGCTGACAAAAATGACATGTGGAGTGCAAGGCTCCAATCTGGGACCTCTTTTGTTTAACATCTACATGCTTCCACTGGCTCAGATTATGAAAAACAACAAAATATGTTACCATAATTATGCAGATGACACACAGATTTACATAACCATATCACCAGGGGACTATGATCCCATACAAGCGCTGAGTAACTGTATTGAACAGGTCAACGACTGGATGTGCCAGAATTTTCTCCAATTAAACAAAGATAAAACTGAAGTTATTGTTTTTGGAGCCAGGGAAGAACGATTGAAAGTCAGTGCTCGACTTCAATCTCTAATGTTAAGAACCACAAATCAAGCCAGAAATCTAGGTGTAGTCATGGACTCAGACCTGAATTTGAGGAGCCACATTAAGACAATTACAAAGTCAGCCTACTATCACCTGAAGAATATATCACGGATTAAAGGATTTATGTCTCAGCAAGACCTGGAAAAACTTATCCATGCATTTATCTTCAGTCGACTCGACTACTGTAACAGTGTCCTTACAGGGCTCCCTAAGAAATCCATCAGACAGCTGCAGCTGATTCAGAACGCTGCTGCTTGAGTCCTCACTAAGACCAAAAAGGTGGATCACATCACTCCAGTTCTGAGGTCTTTACACTGGCTTCCTGTATGTCAAAGAATTTATTTCAAAATCCTGCTGTTAGTTTATAAAGCACTAAATGGTTTAGGCCCAAACATTTCTGATCTTCTGCTTTGTTATGAACCATCCAGACCTCTCAGGTCGTCTGGGATCAGGTCTGCTTTCTGTCCCCAGAGTCAAAACTAAACAAGGAGAAGCAGCGTTCAGTTATTATGCTCCATATATCTGGAACAAACTCCCAGATAACTGCAGGTCTGCTGAAACTGTCAGTTCTTTTAAGTTAAAAATGAAGACTTTTCTTTTTACCATTGCTTTTAATTAAATATTTAAGACTTTTCTTTTTACTGGTAGATTGATAACTTACTCTGCACTGTAACTTTTACTGTCCTGTTTTCTTTTTCTTTGTTTTTAGCTTTTTACCATTGCTTTTAATTAAATATTTACACAGTGAGAAATGAGTAGGAAAGTGAGTGAAAAGATAATGACAGAGTGAAGGAATTGTTCTTAAATCTCGCGCCTGAGTGATTTGCAGGACCCTCTGTCCACCTGTAAACGCGCAAGTGGGTCCAGAGTATAATTGGATCAAAGTGGCCTGCGAACAGACATGTCCTGGTTTCTCTGTACAAGGGTTTTTGGAGTTTCAGTGGACCCAAAGATTGCTATGGACCCGAGTACAGACTAGCTTGAGAGAGTAGATTAAGTGTACTTCTCTGTTTATTCTCTTTTCAAAATAATTGTAACTCAATTATTTGCTCAACCCATCAGCCTGTTTTTTTTTCCATTTAACTCTTTTAACCCTGATTGTACACTGCACTGTAACTTTTATTATATTTTAATCTGTATTTTTTCTCTATGTTGCTTTTATGTTTTAAGTAAAGCACTTTGAATTAACTTGTTGTTGAAATGTGCTATACAAATAAACTTGTATGGGATGGGAGAATGCAAAAATTCATTGTGCAGTGCTTGTGTTCCTGAACATGTTCTAAAGGTAAACCTAGCCATATTAAATTAGTTAAATTATGGTTCAAACAATAAATACGGGCAGTTAACAGCAGCAGTTGGTTACAATTGAATATACAATGCAAAACTTTCCACGTCTCTCCATGCTGCTCGTAATCAATTCGCTAAGCCCCTCCCACCAAACCCACAAGAAGGAGCTGGTTTTCTTGGGAATCTCATCCCGCATAGGGCTCACTCTCCATGCCGAGAGTTTTGCCAAGACCCCGGCCCCTGTGGCGGCGACTTATCTTCTCAAAAATGCCGCTCCGACTCTTCATGGCCTGGGGCAGAGCGCCCCAGGCTTCACAGGCAGCTGTGACAACACCAAACAGCAGGATGAGAGGCCAAAGATATTCTCCACTGTTTGTCATGATACTTCTTTGCCAGTCATCGATTGTGTGAGACATTGTGTTTGCAAACCTTCTGAACACTCGCTTCAATTATCTGTCTCATGTACTACTGTCAGGATATAGTGACAGTTTAAGCAAATATGACAATGTTACAATCAATGTTATTTTGATAAAAGTTACCTACTGAACCTTTAATAACAATTTTGGTTATCCAGCCATCCATCCATCCATCGTCAACCGCTTATCCTTCGTACAGGGTCGCGGGGGGGCTGGAGCCAATCCCAGCTGACTTTGGGCGAAAGGCGGGGTACACCCTGGACAGGTCACCAGTCCATCGCAGGGCAACTTTGGTTATTAAAAAGTGAATTGTCTAATTTTGGACAATGCTAATAGCCACTCAAAAAAGGTTAGCATGGAGCACTGCCACTTACCTATTGGGTACTAGAGGTCTTCACAGGTCTGCTTGATCCCTAATAACTGAGACATGAACAAAGACCGAGTGTTTCCAAATCACATTGTGTGTCATATTCATGTTAGACAAGATGGAAAGTGCATATATTTTTTGCAGGTTCAACCACAGCTACTTCGCTACTGGTGGCCCATAGCCACAATCTTTCCCTAACCTTAACAATCCATTAGTGGCCATGCGCAGATATTGCAGAGAGTAAAAAACATTAGCACAAATGTAATATGGGATCTTGCAGAATTTGTACAATATCCACATTTAGGTTTGGTGGTAAGGTTGTCCTGCCAAATTTTGAACCCATGGAAACTGGGTTCACATGGATAATTCTGGTGTCGCCACATTCACTTGGACGGTAAATCTTGTTTGTCAAGCAGCAGGTTGTATCAGAAGGATTGCCTACTCTCTACCGGGAATACTACAATGTTTGCCTGGAACAAAAGCAATAGGGTTTATCGGTACTGTAGCAGAACAGAGTGGCACAGTCTGTGAAAATGTTGCTGGTTAAGGTCACATATGGGGCTATCTTCAACTGAAGCTCATAGCATAAGCACACTGTGCAGTTTCCTGATATCATGTATGATTTCTTTATACTCTGAGACTTGGGGCAGCTTAGACTTACAAGTGCATCATGCAGCTTTAAGACTACATCCCTGTCCTTGCAGAAAGCAATAAAACTACTTTCCCTCCCCTTCTGGTATGTGTGCTGTTTGTTAATGCTATAGCTAGCAGACTTTAACAATCCTTGGAGAGATCTGTACATGTGCAGGGAGGCGTTATTGCATGTGGATATGGTGCAGGTGGTTTGACCGTGACTGACTAACGGTAAATGCTCTCATCCCACCCACCATCAATTAGACTTTGTTTACTCTAGCTGTCCGTGGTTGGGGCCTGCATGTTTAGATAGACTCTAATGGGGCTGTAGGCCATCATATAAACTAACTAGTAAAAGGAAGGAACTCTTTATGAGACAAACTCTAGCAGAGGCTTTACAAGGAGAGTCTTTTTATAGGTTCAAACTGATGAACTGAAGGTGCTTAAATAAACACGCTGAAGCATTGCTCTACTTTGGCAGTGTTTTTAATTGAAAGAAAACTAAGAATGTGTTCATCATGGTAACAGAAACTTGCATAACCATTTTTCACAAGGCTGTAGATGGACAGAAACACTTACACACAAAGAGTCATATCTTCAACAATAACATCCTGAATACAGTTTGTAAAGATGTGTGTGTGTGTGTGTGTGTGTGTGTGTGTGTGTGTGTGTGTGTATGTGTATGTAAACTATATGCTCACATTTGGTTTGTGTATCCACAAGAATGCGGGAATGTGTGTGTACTTGCGTGTGAATAAAACAGGTCATTTGCGGAGCTCCAGCTGTTGCATATGGAGCGCCAGAGAACACAAGGCACGGGTCCATCCAGCTGAGCGCTGCACACCCATCGCTGCAGCCAGTCAGCTCCAAGTAGGACAAATGTAGCACCTACAGGACAGGAATGTGCTGCAAACACCTCATTACACTGTATAGGGACAGCACTTAACCATAATCTGTATATTTAAATATATTTAGCAGAACAGACACACCTTCCCAGGCTTTGGGTGAGGCTTGAAAGAGTGTTTTGCATGTTACAGTCAGAGACCTGAGCCAAATATGCACATGTAGCAAATGTCAGTCTGTGAAACTGTTGGACCCGCTGACATGTCTGCACACATTCACTGTATTGGAGTATCCACAGATGTCACAGTTCCCGTTTGATTTACTCACTAAATTCTCTCCAAAGAGTGTCCTCTTGTTATTCTGCCACCAATCTCCAGATGAGAGAAACACTGACCTGAGCTGACGTCATTGTGTCCCCCCACTTCTGAAACCAAACCTATGCCTTTGCTAACAGTATGTGAATTGCTAATATGTACATTGTGAAATGCAAGAGTAATGGAAATGGAAATTCAATATGGAGCCCATAGTCACCCCTCATGCTATTAAGATTGTCTTCCACTCAAAAGTGGAGTGTTAGCCTAGCTTGTTAACATTATTCAGATTTCAATAGACATTACTTTTTCTTCATGTTATTTCATCACCTTCTGAGTGTCACAGTCTATCCTCCTTCACACTAAATGTTGAGTTTGTCCGACACCAAAACTAGAGATTGAAATCATGACACGGACTAACCAACATGCAGTCAGTGAAGAAACTTAGGGAGTATTACCTGCTGTTTGAGTGCGGCCTACACAGATATTGCACCAATGACATCACAAAACCAACATGGTCAGTTGGTACCAAAAATGTGCCAAATATCAGTGTGACTGCCTGAAGATCAATGACACGAAAGCCATATTTTTGTGCAGATTTTACCTTTTTATGCCTATGGTCTTAAACTTTTGATCAGCTGATGAACAGCCTGTTTGAGTTTAAATGCAGTTTTCAATAAATTGCCTACTCTCTCTGCCTACTCTATGATCCACCAGCGCGAAATGCCAGTACTTGCAATGTTTCCCCCAGTCGTAAGATTTTGTTCAAGAGTGTATAAGTTCAAGTTACCAAAGTCAATCTCCTGATACTGGACAGTTTTTTAGTAGCTGCACAACAAACGGCAACATGCAAATAGATATAAATAAATAGTTATAATAATTCTAGCTTTTGATGTATTGCATCAAGTGGTGCTTAGCAACCGTCACGCGCTTTGTAGACTACCTCGGCTTCGCATCCATCCGAACAACACCCCTTAACTGTGATATAATGAGCGTATACCACGGCCTGTCGTGAGCTATTGCTTAAATATACTTCTCTAAGTGGCTTAGATGTAGACTCCACTCAAGTCAAGAAGCAGCAACAATGACATTAAGTCAAAGCTATCATTCTGAGAGGTGTGTGGGCCAGTGATTTTAACTCTAATTGAGTCAATCTTGTTTGTAAAGAAGTTCAGAATATCATCTTCGCTGAATGCAGAGCTATTGGCAGGGGGATTCCGTATGACTGTATGACAAGAGACAAAAAAATTTTTGATTTCGTTTCAATTGAGCACTGAATTACACATCCAATGTCATTTTAAAATATAAGTTTGCAAGTCAAGAAAGTTTGTCATAAAACAGTTACATTTAATTTTGTGCAGAACCACTAAATGAACTACATCTCTGGTCTCCAACTACATACACCACCAACTTGTTAATGCTGTCATGCTAGCTGATTGTCATTGCTTACTACTAGCTAGGAAACTTAGCTATGTTCAACGCACAAATGCATTTCACCTGATTTGTTTAATCCAGTAACTCTTGGTCTCTTCATCACATCATCTGCACATGTAAGTTTGTCAGCTTCAGTCATTGAGAGAACAAGTTATGACGTCACATACGCAACTTTTGGGTTTGTGGTCTTTGTGATTACATATTTATACTAAATACTAAATACTAAATGATATTTTGAATTGACGAATATCATATGTGGTCCCCTGGAAGGGGAGGGACTCTGTGTCACTTTCCTTGCGGTAGACATAAACAGTAACTAATGTTTAAGTCTTTAGTAATGAATGAGCCGCTACTAGTTTTGTGCTGTTCACTGGCGAATCTGGAGTTAATAAGGTATGACAGTAGTAAATCATTAACTAATTGATCACTAGCAGCTATTTGGTTTCCGTTCCTCATTTGTTCTCTAATAACTATTCACTGTGTTATTATAAAGTGTGACCATGAAGTTTGGGCTGTCTGCAGCTGAATAGCTAGACTTCAGGTTTGTTTCCTGAATTAAAAAATGCTTACCAAAATAAAGAAGCACAAGGCTTTTCTGTGAGAGGGCTTGATGCCAGTGCCCACAGTCTCTGTTTTGAAACATGATTGTGGTGCTGAGGTCTTTCGTTTTTTAAACCATAGAGCTGTTAGTTTAGACCAGCAGAGACTTGTTAAAATGACACCAGTTGGGTTTCACACTGGGATTGGAGTAAGTGTTGCAACATTTGGCTCTCTAAACTGGAGGCTTGGCTGAAGTTAAAAATTACCACAAACCAACCAACACTGCTTGGGGGATTACTTTCTGCAAATTCTGTAAAACACTGTTCGCACGTCTTTAAATGTATTGGCAGTATGTGTGGCCAAGAACTACAATCCAAGCATGTATAATTCAAAGCATACAGGCCAAAGTACACAGGCCAATGATATTTAAATTTAGCACTTATATTCCAACTTATATCTATTTTAAGAATCAAAATTTACCCACCACAGTAGATTGAAGCAAGTCATTAAAATGCTGTCATTGTCATAGCCACAAAGCAAGTAAAACTCCAGTTTTAAAGAGTCAGATTTTTTTGTACCCTTAGCATCATGTCTATTGGATTTGTGTTTGTGGAACTAGAAAGGGTTACCCAGCACCTCTAGTCATGTGATGAAAGGATTGAGTATACTTTAAGTTTCTTTTTGTTGTCACAATACCGAAGCCCGTACTTCAGGTTTAACCCTGGGTTTTCAGTCCTATGATAGTAATTCACTTCTTACTGGCCATGGTAACTTATGCTGTACACCTTTTATGTTCAAGATAAGAGATCAAAGCTATGAAAGTACCGCCTACTGGCCAATGAATCCCCTTGGAAAATGGCATTACCATTCGTGGATCCATGTATGTATTAATGGGACGTAAGTTCTAATAGGCCTCAGGTAACCTCGGCTGATGCAACAGAGACATGGAAGCTGATTGGATTGCTTATGCAGAAAAAATGTTTGTTCTGTGCCTTCTGTATTCCCATGACGGGGGCTTCAGTGTTTCAGTATTCATGGGGCTTCTGGAGAAATGAATGTCAACATGCCTGTGGTAGGGAAAAGTACCTGTCAATGAGCAGAAGCAGACCATGAAACATGTCTTGTATCATGACTTCACTGCTATAGGTTAATACACTCATCAGTTCTCTCAGCTGGCAGGAAGAAGTGAGGGATAAGATAGACTGAGCTTTAAAATATCTTCAGGTGCAACATCTAATGCCAGCATGAGGAAAGATGGGGCATGTTCCCTATGTAAAATTTTCCTATTTTGTATTTAAAGCGATACCTTTAGACTTTGACAAGGGCCGAATTGGGATGGCTAGACGACTGGGTCAGAGCATCTGAAGTTGTCCAAGGATGGAATGGATGGAATAGCGAGTTGACTTGACCTCCAAATTCCCCACATCTCAATACAATCCAACATCTGTGGGATGTGCCTGACAAACAAGTCCAATCCACGGAGGCCCCACCTCGCAACTTACAGGACTTAAAGGATCTGCTGCTAACGTCTTGGTGCCAGATACCACAGTAGCACACTTTCAGAGGTCTAGTGGAGTCCATGCCTCAATGAGTCAGGGCTGTCTTCGTGGTAAAAGGGGGACATACACAATAATTGTGTTTGAATACATCCACAATTATAAACTCAACTGTAAATAAAAACTCATCTGCCTTTGCCTGCTGAAATGCTGATATGTGGTGCTGCAAATTTGCACCATTCAGACAACATCATGGCGTTGATCCGTCCAAACAGAATCAAACATAATTCTAATAGTGAACATAAGTCAGCCAGTGTGCCATTAAAGATAATTTCTGTGTGATTGTGATTTTGTCTTGAAGATACAGTACCACTGCATTCTCATCCTGAGTGGGGAGTGGACTGGAAAGTATATTGTACATTTTAAAATGTTTGTATTTCATGTGAACGTTTTGAAGGCCATATAAGTTAAGGCACACCACTCAGTCAAAATAATATTGAGTCAATACAGCAATAACGATATAAAAAGCCTCAGTGCACGTGTGGGTGCACGTTTGTGAGACAAATCTCACAAACGTGCACCCACATGATACAGTCACATGCTGGTGCCCTTTTAATTTTTTTACTCCTCCCTCTCAAACAGCCCAAGTCTGCTACTGCCACTAATTATCAAATTTATTGCTCTTAGTCACACATGCATTTTGCTGACTTCCAAAGTACTAATCACTTATTTGTAACCTCTGGTGAGCATATTACCAATTTGTTAATATACTGTATGTGAATGCTTTGTTTTGCAGTGGAAGATGGCAGTATCCCAGCAGATGCTGGGAACTGTTCTACCAACCTTTATTCATTCTAACTCACAGCTTATTTGGCTCCTCTTGTGCTTTATTTAACTGGTGGATTCTGTGTTGTGTTGGTTAGAAATAAAGACCAAGATAGCTCTTAAATAACTTCAGCTCATCTCCCACAGAAGAATAGTTTAGTCACTCTAATGCAAGGGGCTTGTGATAACACAGAAAAATGTGAGCTCATAACATGCAGGGACTGGGATGATACAGATTTGCTCTCTGCAACCCCTACACATATTAAATAAATAGCCTACATAGCAAACAGGAGTGTTAGCTTAGTTTTTAATGTATCTTTAAGTTAGCAACATTTAGCTAGCTGTCAAAAACTACTTTATTCCTGCAAGTCTGCCAAAACCTTTACATCAACAGGTTAAGACAAATATTCTCATGATGAGGGAAACAAAGTATTAGGGGCCATGGGAAATAAATTGAGGATGAAGATTTTTTATTCAATTTGCATTTAATGTTGAGATGCATGTCAAAATGTTGAGAATAAAGTGAAAAACATGATGAGAATAGAGTTGAAATGAATTCTTCTTTTGAATGAATAAAGTTGACTCCTTTAGTCAATCAAATCATATTAGAGTGCCAGCTGCCATGTAGGCTACGTCATAGACTTTGAACTATGGGTTACATCTTTGGAGTGAGGTGAGTTTCTGAAGAGGTGCAACTGTACTCTTTACTGAAAGCAAACGCTGATTATGAGGTATCCTACATGGCAGCTGGCAAGGAGGACAGTCATTCTAACAAGATTTGATTGACTAAAGGAGTTGACTTTATTCATGCCATTTCGACTTTATTCTCGAAATGCAAAATAAATAAAAAAAAACCCTTCATCCTCAATTTTTTTTTCTTAATGTGGCCCTAGTACTCTGTCGTAGGAAAAAAAATACCACAAATTGTCAGAAATAACATGATTTATTATAAATACTATAAAAACTGTCACCCACTTCTCTGGAGAATAATACAAACTAGGAGTGATGAAGCGATAATGACTCTAAAGCAGTGACTGTAGAAGAAGAAATGCGGGTGTTGGGACTTGAACCTTACAAATTCACATCTTACATAACTTTGAGTGCTTTCCCTTTCAGGTGATCACTATATTTGTGACAGATTTTGAGATAAATTTGTTTTACCCTGCTCACTAAAATAATAATAAGTATAATAATAAAAAATATATATTTTTTATTATTTAGTAAACGTGTAAAATGTAATGTTGCAGACCAAAATAATCTCAATTGAAATCCTTGTACTGAATGAGCCAGTGAGTTTCACGCTGCTCTCTAGTGGCAAGGGCGTGGAAGCTTCATTTGAAACGTCATCAACAGTGCGCCGAAATCTTTCACGCATGCGCAAGAATGCGGAGCTGAGAAATTTCAAACTGGGCGGCGGGTAGTTGAACACTAGACGGCAAAAAAACAAACAACACAACTAAGGTTCATTGTCGAGAATTCAACCAGAAGTGTAAGAAAATGACGAGCACATTGAAAGGAATTACTCTCAAAGGAAGCGCGGAGCTAGTGGCCGAGTTCTTCTGTAAGTATTTGGAGTAAAGGTATAGTTTTTATTTCAGCAAATCGTGTTGAACGTCCTCGACACGCAGCCATGCAGTGCTAACGTGCTAACGTTAACGCTGCGGGGCCTGTGTAGCTCAGCATGGTCATAGGGTCTGAAAATAAAGTGTTCGATCGAAATATATTACCCGGTACGCTACATTTTAGCAGACAACCAACCAGACTCAATGTGGTTTGTTGAAAGTTTAACTTTTGCGGCTAGAACGTGTTCACGGTGAAGTGCAACGCCCACCGCGGACTGGACGTTAAGTTACTTACAATACTGGTGAAAATGTCGAACGGAACGAACAGAACAGGAGACAGACTTCAGTTGTCAGTTGAAATAGTTCTATGTTAGGTGGTGTCTGGTGTGTCTGGTACGAGTGGTTGTGACGTCAACCTTGCTAGTAGCTAACGTTAAGCATGGCAGCATTTGTGCGGTTCGCTAACGTACTGTTAGCTTACTGTAAGTCCAATGCTACATTGAAAAGCAGGCATTCTGCAGCTGTAACCATGCTAACTTTACAGTAACTTACAATGGACAACAGTTGCATGTTATCTTTAAATACATATGTATATTTTATCTACTGTCATCTAGTTAGACCTCTGTTATTAAATGGATTGTGGAACTTGTTTGTTAGCCTTGCATTTTCCTCTTTGAACGCTGTTTAACTGTGAGCCGCTTGACTGACTCACTTTCGCTTCACTTCTCTCCAGCGTTTGGCATCAACAGCATCCTGTACCAGCGGGGCATCTATCCTCCAGAGACATTCACCAGAGTCACCCACTATGACATGAGCCTTCAACTTACCACTGATCCCAAACTGAAGAACTACCTGACGAACGTGGTGTCTCAGCTCAAAGGTAGATTGCTTCCTTGTACCTTGAATGCCTCACATTCAGGCTTCCCACTGGTTTGTTAGGGCAAACGTGACACCTGTAAGAAAGACCATTGTTTATGGCCTCATTGTGTTGTTTAACCTTGAAAGAGGCAACTGACAAATTTAGTGGAATTAGTTATTTTGCCGGATATTACCTCAATCTGACCTGTACTGCCAAATTTGAGACCTGAAGCCATGTTATTGCTTTATTGAATTCATGCAAAGCAACACATTGGCTACACTGTTGACCATCTCGCTGTTCCCATTGGACATTTCATATCGACTTGGTAAACGTGGCACAAGGGGGCACTAAATTACATTTGTAAATAACCAACCTGAGCATGTAGCCGTATGCAGCCAAACATGTCGGCCCTAACTCAGATATTTTCCTGGGTTCTGTCAGATTTGAGTCAGGTAACGATTATTTTTATTATCGATTAATCTGATCAAAACATGTCCTATTAATTATTTGGTCTATAAAGTGACAGAAAATAGAGAGAAATGGCCATCACAATTATCAGCCAATGTCTTCATATAGCTTGTTTTGTCTCACCAACAGTCCAAACCCCAAAGATCTTCAGTTTATTGCAAGATAAGATGAGGAAAAGCAACACATTCTCAGTTGAATTAATGACTAACCGAATATCAATACATTATAAACTCCTTGTTTAAGCTGTACTTGAAATTTCGAACTATCCTTTCATCTGACATTTCAAATCAGATGACCTCCCCTTTCCAGCTGCACCTGTCTAAGCCCTGAAGCTGCTGATTGCACAAAATATAATATTTTGTATTCAAATTGTGATTAAAATTACACTTTAATATAGCTTCAACAGTTTGAGAAAGCACGCACTGAAAGGTGCACACCAGTGTGAGCTCAAGCATTACTGTAATATTGTTTTTTTTTTTGTGGAATAATTTAAAGTCTTATTTCACATGTAGCAAAATGTATTGAAAAGAACAGGGAACAGACTCAAACAGCTAAAAACACATGCCTGTATTCATAAATCTGTTTTGTACTAACTGAAGGTTTGTATTATCTTGAGCCTGTTGGGCCTGCTCGGTGTCAGCCAGTAAATGTGTTGGTTCTGTGTTGCAGAGTGGCTGTTTGAGTGCACCGTGCAGAAGCTAGTGTTGGTGATCACATGTTTGGAAACCAATGAGGTGCTGGAGAGATGGCAGTTTGACATCGAGTGTGACAAGTCAGCCAAGGAGAGCAGGTCAGCTCCTCTACTGTCTGCAGTCATTTATTGAACGCCAATTTTTCAGATCGTTTTGGAGACTACGTCACTCTTGAGATTAGGTGATGAATGACAGTAATTTGTAACATTGTTTGGAATTTGTGTTGGTTCTTTGTGCATTCATTAAGTTGTAGTCCAATCAGACCCCAGCAGATGGCAGTCATGACTCATCTTCCAGGGCCACAGGCAGTCCAGAGATGATTTACATTTTTCTACTTGTCAACAAATCGCACATGCAGAGCCAAACCAACAATCAGTGGATCTGATAACAAGGACTATATGTGTATCTTCTTCTGTAAACTATTAAACTGTACTGTAGTTTATTTTGACTCAACCCAACATAGGGTGTTCTGTTGCCTCAAATACTCAGTAGAGCACCAAATGTGAATTTATCATCCGCCTCTGAAAATAGTCCCCAACAAATACCCAATTTCCTCCTGTTTGAGTAACATTGGCTAAAAACTACACTACCCAGCTGTTTTAGTAAATTATTTAGCCATTTTAAGAAAAACTTTATTTGTGTAGGAAGCACTGGGCTTGGAGCTGAGAGCCACAGACTGGGTAGTCAATAAGTTTATTTGACAGGGACAGTGCTCATTAATTAACAGTAAAATAACTGTAAATGAGCCAGAGTTAGCTCAACAAGCTAATTATCATCTGTTGTACCTGGCCAGTTATTATGAGGGCAACCTTAAATAAAGATTTAAAATGACTTATTACAGTCCACAAGTAATAACGAATAAAAAAAATACAGAATACTTCCTGCTGAATCATAAGCAACTGCATAGAAGCATTTAGAAAAATTTACTCAAAAGGTACCACAATGGTTAACGTGTTGCCACAGAATCAAATTGATTGATTGAATGTGTTTTGGGGGTTTTTAATAAGGAAAAGTTTAAATCAGCGGTCGTGTGAAAGCCTGTTTTGGACTTGTGCATCACTGAAGTTAAAGCAAAGGATGGCCACACCACCATACTGTGGCAACGTGTCAAGCAATTACGCTGCTGATCCCGACACAACATTGTTCTCTGTACTTGAGCACAATCCTTTGAATAGGGAGTGTTGCCTTTGTTCAGATGTGGCGCTGAAGTCAAGTCTTGTCTTGCTCAGCTGACAAGTAACATTTAACTATACACATGTTCATGGTGGCCGTTATGACCACACAGTTCTCCCCTGGACACCACTTTAGTGTGTGTGTGCACGGTACTTTAGACCATGCATGTAAACTCAGTTCTCATGTGTTACCCAGTGCTCCCCGAGAGAAGTCCATTAAGACCATTCAGGATGAGATCCGCTCTGTTATCAGACAGATCACAGCCACAGTGACTTTCCTGCCGCTGCTGGAGACGCCTTGTGAGTAACCAGACAGACTTTCTAACTGATGTTTGATATTTACATGTCAATGATGCAGAACTGAAACTGTGAGCTTTGACCCCTCCTCTCCAGGTGCATTTGACCTCCTGGTCTACACAGACAAAGACCTGGTGGTTCCTGAAAAGTGGGAAGAGTCTGGGCCTCAGATCATCGACCAATCAGAGGAGGTGCGTTTACGCTCCTTCACCACCTCCATCCACAAGGTGAACAGCATGGTGGCGTACAAGAGGACTGATTCAGTTTAAATCCCTAAACCGTGGTCCCCCCCTCCACCTCATGAGCTGTATATAGCACCTGCCGCTGATAGAAAACAGTAGATTTTACACTGCCCCGTCCTACCTCACTGTCTGCGTCTGTTCAGTATTCTGTAAACTGAGGACCTGTGTTCTCCTGCCTGTTTTCTGAACTTCTTTTTGAGAAGGTGTTGGCAACCTGATCTACACTGATGTAAATATTTCTCATAAGAAGTGATTTGTCTGTTAGGAACCGTCTCTTTTCTTTATTATTGTTTCCCCTTTCTCTCAAGTTGTCAACCTCTGTTTTAGAAGTTAGTGGTTTATATGAGAAACTTTTATAAAATATCATAAATAAATATCTTTCACAAAGATTTCTTTTTGTGTTGTTACCGCTTTTGACCTGAAGGTGTCAGTGCAACATAAAGTCACTGGTTGGTTCCAGGTGATTTCACATGGGTTTGTAGTGGACACAGTATGCAGAGATAATTGGTGTTTTTTCTCAAATGGGACAAACCATTTACTGGGCTCACAATGTTGAGCGGTGTTGACAGTTGCAGCAGTGGACACCTTCATAATGGTACCTTATTTTGTCAAGTCTCTTTTCTAAAGACAGATGTTCTCACAGGTATAATGCTCTCTCATTTGCATGTAACAAAACAGACAACGCAGAGACTGATGCAGTATGGAAGTTATAGATATTTAGTTTTTTTAAAAAGCACAAGTTATGCAACAGGCACATGTATTACAGTCCTGGAGACTTATTCAAAGAACAAGTGTCTTAATTAAGATGGGGCATCCATCAGTTACTGTATGTACTGAGCACTAATTTTTATAGGGTTAAAGTGATCTGAATGATAGCAGTTGAATGCTGAAGAGTAAACCACCAAAATCTTTATTACCATAAACCTTCAGTTTTTGTTATGCACCTGTGCATCTAATGTCCGAGCCCCACCACACGGGCGGACATTGCTTGCTACCTTATGTCTGTCAAAACTTTTCGGTTGCTGTAACTTGACTGTTTGGCTGTTTAACCAAGCTTCAGTAACTGAACTGTCAAATCCAAGCAGTCACTTTTAAGCTAAAAAAGGCACTAGAATCAAACATTTGAAATGATACCCAGTCCTAGCGTGGACATGTTAAAGCAGTCCTACCAAGGAGATTTCTTTTCTCCCAATAGTTTCATTGTAAGGTTTTTTTAGAGGGCTGTATTTCATAAGAAACTATTTGGGAAAAGTTGTAAAAAAAAAAAAAAAACAGCTTCGTATTGCACCGTTTTGTATCCATTTACTCATTTGGGTGGTGGTGTTGACCCTTCAGATTTATCTAGGGACCTCTTGGGGGGTCCTGACCACCACGTTGGGAACCACTGCTATATGTGCTATTGGCTTGTCTTGGCCACCAGAACTGTAACATACTATAACATTTTACCCACTGGACAGCAGTGGTTTCTTCTCCAAGAGACTGAGTGTGATTTTAACTTTTAAAAGAATCTGGGTCAGCATACAGTAACCGCCCCCGTACATTCAGAACTATTTTATATGGAGAGAGCTTCTCACCAAATTTCATTCCACAATTGGGCTTTGCAGTAAAAGTAAAACCTGATTGAACCCGGCTGAATTAATTTCTTTTACATCAGTTTCATCTGCCAAGCTTGATGGTTGGTAAAAGGTCTTTATAAATGTACGCCATGATGTATATTTGCTGATCAGTAAGTCAGATTTGAATAATGTGTGGCAGCACAGAGTGTACCAGATCTGGACAACACCCCTGTGCCATCGTATTGCTTGGTTTTCAGCAAAGTTCACTTATGTTCTATTGCTGGTTGAAATTCAAATGACGTCAAGGTGTTAAGTCAACCAAGCACTGTCTAGACAGGCTGCCCACAATCATTCAATTGTTAAAAAACAGACAATTACAGGAGGAAAGCATGTGGACAACTAAAATGTTTTGTCCGTTTTAATTGTGAACTAGTCCTATTTTATCACAACAAGGCAGTGGAAAAATCTAGACCCATTTGAAATTGCAGGCCTAGTCTTTGGCTCTTTTACATTTTGAAAACTAAAGAAAATTCCAAATAACACAATACAGTACATTTCCAAATGTCGTCTGAAAGAGTTGTTACTAAGAAAGGTCTTTTAAAAAAAGCAGAGATGGGATGAAGTATGAAAACTATGTTTTCTTTATATAGAATTGTGTGCTCTTGAAAAAAGGATGACATTACAATATAGAAACTCTAATAAATATATAAAACAAAAATAAATATGCAGTAGACAATGAGTGAAAACAATGTTACAAAAGACTCAAACCCTTGTGTGTGTGTGTGTGTGCTGTGTATGGAGATATTTAACAAGCTCATCAGATTATTGTGACAGTATCTTAAGTATATAGTATTCCACTGTAATGGTGCAGATCCCCAGGGATCTATTTCTTACCATTCAGTGTTCCCCTAAATTTCACTAACTGTGAGAGAGACCTTGTGCAAAAATAAAAATTGCTATGGTAATAAATATAGCTTAGTGCTGACTGTTACTTTCTCTGGTGAGTGAAAGCAATGAAAGAATGGTGACAGGAAGACAAGTCGCACAAAGTTCAGGGAAATGAGCATAACCTGAAACAAGGATTCTGTGTTATTAACACAACATTGCACGTCATTCTCACCTGTTTCTCATGGGAGATAGCTAACATTTAAATTAAGACAATTTGTTCAAGGTTTTCTGTTAGAGATATGACAACTTCGGTCTTATTTCTGTAGTTTAGGCCGTCATTTCTATCTGTTAAGATGTGTACTCACTGAAGTTATTATTGAGATCTGGGAACATTGCCACAACAAAGTCCTCTCTTAACCAGTGGAGGCAGTTGGCCGTCCAGCCTGAGTCCAGGTTCTGCTCGAAGTTTCTACCTGTTAAAGGGAGTTTTTCCTTGCCACTGTGACCAAGTGCTTGCTCATGGTGGAAATTGTTGGGGCTCTGTAAATATAATATTACAAAGAGTACGGTCTAGACCTGCTCTAAATGAAAAGTTCAGTGAGATAACCTTTAAACTGAAAGTGATCACAGCTCAAAATGTTGATAATAATCACTCAGTGCACTAAACTACAACAAGTACAGTAAGTCTGGTAAACTGTGACAACACACATTTTGACTGATCATTTTACTGTTCACCTTTGCTTTCTCTTTCAGACTATATTAGCCTGGGGGTTTTGTTAGCCTCAAAGTTAGCTAACAACAAGGCAGGTCTGCTAACAGGTTAGCTGACTGCACCACTTATGTGCACCATAGGAAATTTTCAGACAGTCCAGAGCTTTGGTCCAGACTGAACAGACATTGATGGTTCCCAGAGGATGAATCCCTTAAAGGTGGGGTATGCGATTTTGGAGGAATCCAAAACCATGACAAATACCATAATATAGAAACGACACGGCAAGTAATGTAACTGACGTTAGTTGTGGGTAGGCAAACTGTGGCTACAGTTGCTGCTGCGAAGCTAACATGCAGAGAGGACGAGAGCCCAGAGCTGCACACCACCTCCACACAGCAATACTCACAACTCTCCTGCTGCTAACGTCACAACAACAGCATGTCTTTGTGAACTAGAAAGTCAGCTGAATGTCCGTGGGTAAGTCATTTAACATTACTGACACATAAATCATGGCTGGAACAGCTGGAGTAGTGTTGTGCGCTCCAAGCCTCTTTGTTTCCTACTTACAGAGCCAGGACTGTGTCCAAACACCAGATTTATTTTCAGCGCACAGCTAGCAGACAGTGACAGACAGACGTATTGGATTAGAATCTCATACCCCACCTTTAAGTTTCCTATAGCAATACTTTAGTTAATTAATAAACACAAAACAAATTACATACCCATCCCATAATTTTTAGCTCTCCTGTAAAATGTTAGCATGCTAACATGCTAGACTAAGATGGTGACCATGGGAAACATATTTTATAGTACCTCACCACTATATCCTACACATCAGCATGCTAACATTATCCTTGTGAACCTTTTAGCATGCTTATATTAGCATTCAGCTCAATTAGCATTCAGCTCCAATCACCGCTGTGCCTAAATAAAGCCTGACTGCTAGCATGGCTCTTGGTCTTGTTTAGTGCTGCTGCTGCATTCCCCAATCTCAGTAATACTCTTGGTGAGTACAACTTTATTATAACAGATAAGAAGGATGGACAAACATAACAAAATAAGACCTAAGTTGTATGTAACTGTGATTTACAAACCTAATTAAGTGTTTTTTTCACCACATATTTTTTTTTCGCCACACCATACATTCTTTGGCCACCTCTGTGCGCAAAGCATGTTATTTTGTCCTTTTAGATAGCATGTTAATATTATGACATTTTATGAGACCTGTTTGGGCAGGGGGAACTCGTGTTGGAATTTGTGTTGGCTGAAAAACTAAACTGGCGTTGGGATCACACCAAGCCGTTGACAGTCCCCTTCTCGCACTCCTCGGCCAAACGCTTCCAGATCTTGCGGTTTTCCTGACATCCTTCCAACAACGGGGAACAATACTCCGACATGCCAGCCAAGGTCTGTGACAGCAACAAATACATTTTATTTAACAAGGGAAAATTCAGTGAGCATTGTTTTTTAATACAACATCTTGTTTCACATTTTGACACATTTATTCACAATTTAAGACAGACTGACAGCATCTTTCGAGCAAGTGGGAAATTAGGATGAGTGCCAACCATTGCACTGGCATGGTTCAGTGGTTTACAGATACAGTAGTCACTGCAAGTTTAATTGGTTGAATCACCTCATATAACTGGATGCAGATGGCATCAATGAAGGACACCTGCATGCTGGGAATCTTATCTCTTTTCTCACGATTCATCAGGTCCTAAAGTGAAAGGACAGAAAAAATGACATGTAAACTAAATAAATGCTTTCAAATGAAAACAGTTTCTTTGGTAGACTATTCATATTTAAACCAGATCTGAGATGGGGCTGCTTTCATTTGCTATTGCGTATGACAAATAAAATCAACTCCTCACATTGGAGAAGATAGAACCAGTGGCATTTCTGCTTGAAAAATTACCAAAACTATTAGTTATCAAAACATTTGCCAATGAATTTTTAATTAGGATCGATTACTCAACTAATTGTATCAGCTCTAAACAGACATATTGTATCTTAAATCATCAGTATAGCTCTTGAATTAGATCCCTTGTCTTTTGATGACAACCAAGCTAATTTACATGAATGTTAAAAACTGAAGAACCCAAAACGGATGCCTGAGGCACACCACAAATTATGTTGTACTTCTTGGAAAAGTTTGTCACACAAACTAACCCCTGAAGTTACACACTGCACTTACACTGGGCTCAATGTTCAGCTCGCGTCTCTCCTTATCCCCCTGTTCAAAGAACTCAGTGGCTACCAGCTCCGCAATCTGCATCAGAGAGAAAACTGATGAGTTCATACAGAATCTTTGTTGATTCGAAAAGTTCAACTTTCATATGAAGAACAAAAAAGGAACACATTAAAGCCTTCCAAAAAATAAACAAATTCACATTTTGCAACTCTGCTTATATTCACATGTGAGCCCAAGGACTGTAGCATGTGTCACATGAAACACTAAGTCCATTAAGGCTGAATAGATTCCATATTTCAAACTAAGTTTCACAAGTTTCTATGTCAACATCACTTCCTCCACAAAAGTTTGATTTGGACGGGACATTACAGGTGGGTGCACAGCTTGACATATTAGCTATGCAAATCATTCCTATTAGCTAGTATTATACCTCACCTCGGAAACTCTCATGCATATTTGTGTCAGTTTGAATTACAGTGGAGGCATTTTAATGAACATCCTAGGAGGCTGATTTTAGGAACGAGGTTGGGACATCCTACCATGGAGAAGACATAATGCTTCCGCTGCCAGAGTCAACCCTATCAAACTTTAACGTTGAGAAAGGACTGGAAAAGAATAACACTGACCAAGAATTTATCCAAAGAAGGTAAAGAAGAACACAGAAACAGGCAAAAATAATAGCAAGCAAGTAGAATCTAAGTGATAGAAAGTAGGTATTTGAAGAAGTAGTTATGTATACAGGCAAGTCAAGAACAAGACAAGATAAAAGTCGAGAAGGAAAGGCGAGTGTCACTCTAAGGTAATGGTCTGCTGACAGAGAGAGGTAAATGAGATCTGACTGCAGCCTCGGGCTCCAATCAGTATCACACTGTGTGCTGAAGCCATCTGCAGCTCACTGATTGTCTGTAATCAAGGCTCAGTTGCGATGGAGCTGCAGGGGGACAGCTATAATGAGCTGTCTAAAACCAACACTCAGGATGAGGCAAATGTTAACCGGTGATGCTAAGTAACTTTGTCTTTATTTACTTACCCTCAAGTTAGCTCTGTGTCAAAATAACTTCATTAGCCTTCCAACAACCGCAAAAAAGACCTACCACAGGATTTTGGAGGATGCTTGCACACACTTAAGCCGTATGTTCATGATCAGTGTGGTCAAGCAAGTAAAACCGTTGGGGTCATTTAAGGCCACCTAAATCAAACCCATTTGAAAACCGAGATGGGGGGTCTAAGAGACTTTAGATTGAGACCAGAACAACAGGAAGGATAATTCTGGTTTATTACAGCTCGGGTCTTATATTTGTAGTTCAATCAGGACAACTTTCACCAAAGAAACTGATATTGCACCTCTGTAGTCATGTTTGGTGGGATGTCTCTGTTCTGGAAACTTCCTTAGAGCTCTGCCCATAAAAAGTGCCTATGTGGAAAAGCCATGACGAAAGCCCCAGGCAGAGAGCAACAGTAAAGACCCCCAATACAGAACAGAGCAGGCATTAATACTGATTACATGATTAATCAGATATGGCCTGAAAGGCAGAGCTGGAGTGGTTGCGGGTTATCAGCTGCTTGCAGAGGAAGCTGCAAGGGCAGGCAGGCTATAGCAGCTTAAATAAAATGCTTTGTACGGAATTTGCCAATGAATGCTAAGATCAGAATCAGCTGATCTGCTGGGATTGTGAGCTGAGCTTGGAAACTAAAATAAATATATATATATAATAAAATATAAAGTCTATACTGTCTAAAACAGAAGGTGATCATATCATATGAAACAGAATACATTTGACTGACTTCTGAAAAGCTTCAAGCTAAGAGAATGAATCATTCCAAGGATGAAGTTACTTGTGTCTGTGAAGGCTGTGAAGATGTGTTAAGAAATGTTCTAAGCACAGGTCTTGTGAGAACTCCAAAGTCGTCCAAGACCAAGTCATCTTAACTCAAGACTGAGTCAAAAATTCTAGTTGCTACCGAGAAAGGAAGCACCTGTAGGCTTCTGACATCATGAACAAGGAGCTGAAGCAGAAAATCATGCTTTACAGTATAGGCATTGTTCAATTGTAACAAGGCTAGACTTGGTACAGGGAGACATAGCCATCTTCTGGACAGGTTGCTTTGTTTGTGTCATACCCCGCACTGTCTCCCAACATTTCCTGTCTACTCTGTCAGCTATCAAATAAAGACAAAATCCACCCTGTCCTTTTTTTCTGGTAATCATTTACTGTTGTTTAAAGCTGCATTAAGCAATATGTTGCTTTTTAATAATGGATCAACAAACTATGTCTAATCTGAAAGTTGTCACAGTGACAAACCCACAGAGAATTCATACCAACCCTGCAGTTCCACTCAGCTCTGCCGAGCCTCTTAGCCTCATTAATCTTATTGTCTTGGTGTTACGGCCCGCAGTATGTTTCAGTTCAGTCTTGCCACTCTCATGCAGGTAAAGTCCAGCTGTGGTACTGCAGGCAGCTGTTTTCAGTGAAAAAGCTCACTGTACACTACCTGCCCAGCTCCAAACAACAGACAGACACAGTTAGAGACTAGCTGGTGAAGTGAAGACTATCTAGCAGTTAAAGCATGCACACTGGACTGAACTACACTGATCAGCCATAACATAATGACCACTGACAGGTGAAGTGAATAACACTGTTTATCTCGTTACCATGGCACCTATCAGTGGGCGGGATGTATTAGACAGCAAGTGAACATTTTGTCCTCAAAGGTGATGCGTCAGAAGCAGGAAAAATGGGCATCGTAAGGATTTGAGCAGCTTTGACAAGGACAAAATTGTAATGGCTGGACGACTGGGTCAGAGCATCTCCAAAACTGCAGCTCTTGTGGGGTGTTCCCGGTCTGCTGTGGTCAGTACCAAAAGTGGTCCAAGGAAGGAAAAGCGGTGAACCAGCGAAAGGGTCACGAATGGCCAAGGCTCATTGATTCATGTGGGAAGCGAAGGCTGGTACGTGTTGCCTGATCCATCAGACGAGCTACTGTAGCTGAAACTGCTGGAAAAGTTCATGCTGGTTCTGATAGAAAGGTGTCAGAACATTGCAGTTTGTTGCGTATGGGGCTGCGTAGCCACAGACCAATCAAGGTGTCCACGCTGACCCCTGTCCACTGCTGAAAGCACCTACAACAGGCATGTAAGCATCAGAACTGGACCGCAGAGTACTGTACAAAGGTGACCAGGTCTGGTGAATCACGTTTTCATTTACTTTTCTTCTGTGGAACACATGGCACCAGGATGCACTGTGGGAAGAAGGCAAGCCAATGTTTTTCCGGTGAAAACCTTGGGTCCTGCCATTCACGTGGATGTCACTTTGACACGTACCACCTACCTAAGCACTGCTGCAGACCACCTGCAGTGGCCTCTTTCTGCAGGATAATGTGCTCTGTCAGCAGGAATGGTTTGAGGAACAGAACAAAGAGTTCAAGGTGTTGACTTGGCCTCCAAATTAGCCAGATCTCAAACCAATACAGCATCTGTCGGATGTACCTGACAAACAAGTCTGATCCATGGAAGCCCCACCTCGCAACTTACAGGACTTAAAGGATCTGCTGCTAACGTCTTGGTGCCAGACACCACAGCACACCTTCAGAGGTCTAGTGGAGTCCTTGCCTTGATGGGACTGTTTTGGCTTCAAGTGGGGGACCTACTCAATATTACGCAGGCGGTTCTAATGTTAGGCTGATCGATGTATGTACCAGAGACTTCCCTTCGGTAGTAGCCCTTCCGTCACTTCCTGGGTAAGGTATCCAATGGACTAAACCTTTTTTTAAATAGTTAGAATTCTCAAACTGATTATGGCTGAGTTACAGGATTCTGAAACTTAAGGTTAAAATAGTCTGAAAAGTAAAACTCCAATATTAAACTAAAGCCAAAGTTAAAATATTATGCAAACCCCTCGTCATCTTTTCAGAGGAAATGATCTTCCCTTTGGTTCTGACAGATGAGAGGCACAGTTTGATAATGAGATCCAAATGAGGTGCTTGTGTGCGTGTATTTAAGCGAGAGAGCGTATTTGCATATGTGTGCCCTGAAGGTTTTTGGAGGTGTCATCTGAGGACAGGGGCACAGCTGTTTTTATTAATGAGCGCTCACTTGTCAACACACACATACACACAATTACATAGAGCGTGCGCCTGTCTGAACCTCTCTCCACTGCGCCTGTGGTTCCTAACGAGGTGCAAACTAATGAAGGTCAGCGGGGAGATGAAAGAACGGGGACACAGCTCTGAGATGGGTAAGGAGAACCTTGAAACAAATATACTGTATGTGTGCAAGTGAGACGGAAAGAAAGAGAGTGGCTGTTCAGAAGTAAAGAGAAGTTGCAGAATCAAAGAGAGACAAAGACAAGTGCTGCACTGCTCTTTACAGGTAGATACCTTTAAGCATCAATCCAGGCCATACCCCAAACAGCGATGTCACAGTTGGTATTTTACCTCTGGAAACTAATGAGAAACACAGCTCCTTTTATGGACGCGCTGATGAAACATTTATCTATCTTTACTTTCAATGTGAACCTATAAAGAAATTTTGGTCTGATTTAAATTGTTTTATTTTCCATCCCCCAATGATAACTTTTCTCTTAATGATGTAGTGTGTTCCTATGACAGTAGTAAGGATAAGTCTCTTATTTATGTGGTTTAGTTTCTTAGGTTCTCAAACATCATTCTTTAGTGGAATTTAAGTCACTTCTCAAATCCTTTTCCCTGATAAATAATAAAAAGCAACATTTATGTAGACTGTTACAACAGTGTATTTGATGAGCTTCCTTGACACCATATCACCATTATTTAATGTATTGTTGTTGTATAATGAATTTACCCCTTTTGTCTCCCTCATTAATTTACTTCTCTACATTTATGTACGGTAAAACTGCAATTAATAGCCGAGTCCCAAATAGCCGCCTACCCCGTTTACTTGCCTGGTGTGGGAACACATTTTGACAAAAAAACGCAAGTCTCCGTTAGAAGCCTGGTCTGTTTTTTATATAAGCTCTTTGGATGTATAAAACCTCTTAAACCCAGCTGGGTCGCCCGCTTTACCTGCTTCTAAGCTGCTTAGATCGTCAATACAGATATTTATTTACTCTTTCAACGGTTGTTTACTATTATATGTGTTTAGCTCTCTGACATTGTATTGTGTGTTTGTATGTATCTGACTATTATTGTAATTTTTGCTTAATAAATAAGAAACCCCTGCTGTGACATCAGTGATTAGGGTGTGGCCTGAAGTGCTAGAACGTTACAGCCAACATAGGGCAGATCAGCAGTTTTCTATCCTCTGCCATTCAATAGAGAATTAGCTTTTGAAGGACAGCTGTTTAAATTTAAATCTGCACTATAATATTTTTAACAGTAACAAAGAATCAAATGACTAAGTGCAATATAAAAGTTGTCGCTTGTAGTGATGAACTCACATAAAATGACTAATCACCTAGCCCTGTTCCGACTGGCAATTGGATTGCTTATCGATGATTGAAGGAATGTTGTTTTTTTTCATGCGTCAACATTAAGGTGATTTTAACTAACTCACAATCAGAACTAATATGACATAAAAGTTTCTAGAATCTGCACCCCACCGCAGTGTTTTCCATTCACTGATTTATTTGAGGCGGCACGACATGGCTCAATATCAACACTGACCGCCACGTATACTATTAAATAGGAGTAAAACCATATTTCACAGCGCATAGATTTGCTCAGCACCTCTGCTTGCTCGCTCCCTCCCTCTCTCACAAATGGAAACGGAGCTGTGTGTTTATAGAAAAACTAAAGCACTGAAGTTAACTCTGAGAAGTTAGATGGATTATCTTGGCAAAGGAGAAGTGCTCTCTAACACAGATTTGTGAACAATATTTGAGAGAAATAGGCCTTTTGTGTTCGTAGAAAAAGTTTTAGATCTTTGAGGTCAGCTCATGATGAATGGGGGCAAAAACAAAAGTGTTGCGTTTATAATTTTGTTCAGTGTATTTTCTAAACACAACGCTGTCAGTGTCGGAGACCCACCTTCAAATAAGTTACATGCAGGCATGTAAGGAGCCTAGCTAATAAGTACAGCTATGTTAACGTTAGAATACAGTTGGGTTGTCGAGGTTAGCACCCAATACATAGCTGCTGTTCAATATCGATTGCCCCCCACCCGCGTGTGGCGCCAAAGTCCATGGTAATTCTGTGGGAAACACTTTACTGTGCATTTACAGATGTTTCTGGTGGTTTCTCTTAAAGCTAATAAGCCTTTTTCTTCCATGCTGGCATTTCACTGGCATGCTGCAACGTAACACCGGCCCCTAGCAAAGGAGTCAGACACTTCTTTCAGAGTTGGTGGAAACCACAAAAGCAACTGTTTTAATGTGTTGCTGTGTTGCAACTGCTTTAATGCTTTGAATTTGAAGAGAAAAACAAGTCACATGTTCTACAGAAAATAACTACAAAAAAAACAGACGTAAGGGAGGAGAAAGGAAACTGTGTACGGGAGAAGGCCAACAGCATTGCAGTACAACCAACACAAATGGGTGAATAAGATTTATTTTACCCTTTTTTGCACTGGCCAAGGCTTGGTGATGGCTGAGATGTCGCATGCAGTCATCAGCATTGACCTGAAGGGGGAGATACATTGATACACATTGTTCTTCACAGAGCCACACCCTCCTGATAACTTTCAAAAGCTCATAGCACAAAGCCACATCCAACCACTGTGAGTGAATTTATGGCACTGGAAGTCAAACATGAGCATATTTTGTGTGTTAAAAATCGCTAACTGCATTTCAGAAATCTTTGTTTTAATTTTGACATCAAACTAGATTTCTGTGTGAAAATTTGAGCTAATGCACAACCCTTGAAAATTCATGTTTCTATCAATAATACTTTGCTTTATGCATGATTTACTGCTTAGTAAAGAACAGATGATTTGTACAAAATAACTAATAACAGTAATTTCATAGCACACAGATATACAGTACACCAAAGTCCTGCTCTGTCCCTCTTAAAGGAATAGTTTATCATTTTGGGAAATATGCTTATTTGCTTTCTTTCTGAGAATGAGATCTCATGCTTGTGTGTTAAGTACAGAGCTCGAGTCAGGATGTGATTAGCCTAGCTTAGCATGAAGACTGGAAACAAGGGGAAGCGGCTAGCCTGGCAGTATAGAAAGCCTCCCCTTCTGGTGTACAAACATGGGACCTTATTTCGGAAAGAAAATGTACGGTAGTCAACAGCGAGAGACAACAAATTTTTTGATACAATTTGAATTGTGCCCTGATTTACCCATATGGTGTTTTTTCAGTTTTAAAAGATAATTTAAGAAAATTTAAGTCAAGAAAGTCGAAGTGTGTCATATAACTGTTGAAGTATAAGACTGTGAAAATATGTATTTACAAAGACCACAAACCCAAAAGTCGCATATGTGACGTCATAACTAGTTCTCTCAATGACTGAAGCTAACGTTACTGAAAGAGCTCATATGTGTAGATCACAAGTCTGTAGGACCAGAAGTCGATGGATTAAACACATCAGGTGAGACACATTTGTGTGTGGAACACAGCTAAGTTTCCTAGCTAGTGGCAAGCAAGCAATGAACGGTAACTAGCATTACAGCGTTAACATGTTGGTGACGTATATTTTGCGAGACCAGATTTGTAGTTCATTGAGCTGTTTCACACAAAATTAAATGTTGCTTTAAATATTGCTTTACTATTATCTGACAAACTGCAACTTAAAAACATCTTTTAAGTACTTCTCGGCAAACAATAGCCAGGTGCAGCTTCCCAAGGTGCTGTTGTCATGCCAGGTTTGGTACCACTGTTGCCTGTGCAGAGACCAAAACCGGCAAGTTAGCTGGAGACTCCTGCGTACATCTCTAACCTTCTCCACCCTTATATCACCAGTAGGTCACATAGGTCTTCAGACTAGGATTTACTGGGCGTTTCTCATGCCACTGAAACCCAAAGGTGACCATGCCTTTGAAGTGGTGGCTCCCACACTGCCTCCCTCTTCCTTTAGATTTACGATCTCTATTAGCGCCTTCAAAGAGCAGCTGAAGACACTTTTATTTAAACTGGCCTTCGTCTCACCTTGTGCTGTCAAAATGTGTGCAATCTTGTGTGTTGGTCTATTGTTGCTTATGTTTTGTTGTTTGTTTCTTTTTCCAGTTTTTATGGTTGTATTATTTTATGGTTACTTTTGTGAAGCATGCAACCTTGCTCTGTGGAGTAAGACTGGTGATGTTGGTGCAATTTCTGTGTATGTAAATGCTCCGTATTTGTAATGCCTTTCTAGTCTTTTCGACCACTCAAAGCACTTTTACACTACATTCACACACATTCATACACTGAGCCTAAGTGCTCAAACAGAAACTAACATTCACACATATTCATACACTGGTGGAACAGCCACCAGGGGCAATTCGGGGATCAGTATCTTGCCCAAGGACACTTCGACATGCAGCCTGGAGGAGCCGAGCCGACCTTCCGATTAACGGGCAACCCGCTCTACCTCCTGAGCCACAGCCGCCTGGTGTGTATGTATGAGACATTATCACCATAGTGGTCGGTCATCACTCCTCAACCCTACGGAATTTTATAAAAAAATTCAGCAGATAAAGTCACATTTTTAAAGCACGTATTGATAAAAGCCAAGTAAATAATCAGGGACAATGATGAATAAGAATGGCTGATCAGCACACTTGCCAAACTACAGACAAAAACCCACCCAAATAAAGTATTTCAATAACACTGCATTTCTACATTTTTACATGCTTTTATCATATTTTCAGCTAGCCTACTTAAACGCAACACACTGTGAATAAGATCAAAATTCAATTCAGTTTTATTTAATAGCACCAATTCACAAAGTTATCTCATTGCACTTTTCATAACAGGGCCATATTCTTGTCTTAAATGTAATAGGAACATAGTCCTTCTCCCCTTCATGTATCCATACTTCTCTTTTACATTTTACCTTGGTGAAAGACATCAGTTACATCAAACTTGCTGTATTTGGCAACTTGATTACTATCCCTGCATACGCAGGTGTTGCATCAACTGGGTGGAGTCGATTCACGCTGTGATTTTACCAGTTTTTCCACTGCATTAGAAAATGGACGTGCGGCGTGAGAGCCTGTGAAAAGTGTCAATGCACGAGAGTTTGCAGCACTAAGTACTGGACAGATAGATAAACTGCTGTTTGTCAAGAAATAGTTTCAACTCCTCCTGAAACCACAAATTGCCGTTTTTACATTTGTGTTTATGCTAAGCTAGGCTAACCACGTTCTGACTCCAGCTCTGAAATGAACACATAGGCTCTTCATCTCACTCTTGAAAAGAAAGCTAATGAGCATATTTCCACAAATGTTAAACTATTCCTGCAAAAGTGTTTGTCCCATCATTTATGTACTTGCACTGTATATCATCCACTAAGCGTGTTTGAGTTTTGGAGGGTTGTTACCTCAGTAAGTCTCTGTGATGTTCGTTCTCCCAGACAAATTGACTGTTCTTGGTGAGCTCAAAGAACTCCCCACGCCTCCTGACAACACACACACACACACACACACACACACACACAGGTTCAATGACATAGCAGTTAATTATCCTCATATATAACTTACAGTACCCACCTCCTCTGCCACCCACTGTCTAGACTGAAAGAGGGATGAGATAAGATGTGAAATCACTGAGGTACAAAGTGAAAAAAAGGATTGAAAAAATGAAAAAAGGAAGTAAAATGCAGGAAGGAAGGAAGGAAGAGTAGAGATCTACTATATTCCACAAACATTTTTTCACCAAAATCCACCAAAATGTAATGACATTTACATGCTATTCAACTGACTTTTTTTCAAAACAATCCAATGCATACAACTGTACAAAATATAAACAACAAAATAACAGTAAGTAAATATACCTTGCAATCATTTTTTAGGTAGATTGTAGATGTAGATTAAATGTAGGATTAAAATGTAGGATAAACATTTTTGCACTTCTGAATTTTGTTGTAGGGAAGGCTAAAAGGCTCATTCAGATGACCTTTGACACCTTGAAGATGCTCTAATCAATATTTCTTTATGAAAAGTCAATCAAATGTAAAAAAAAAAAAGTTATTTAAAAAGGTTACCCATTGTCACAAACCTACAGAGAATTAACAAGAATCGCTGCAGCTCTATTGAGCTGCTAAGATGCTTCTAAGCCGCTCTCATAAGCCTTCTTATGAGAGCTGCCTTCAACAGGCAGCTGTTTTCACAAATAATACTCTGATAAACCTGCTGTACCCTACCTAGTGTAGAACATAGTGGAGCATTTAAAGAGCCAGATATTTTTCTCAGGAGCTGGTGTAGACCAAACCAGAGCTAAAAGGAGATTGAATTATATTTTATAACATTCATCAGTTGGACACTAACATGGTTTCTAATGGATGCTAATGTTGCTCTTTGTCTGCTGGATGTGTAAATAGGCAACTGTTAGCTAACATGTTCACAAATACAGCTCAATAATATGACTAAATGATGATAATATGTCAATGTTGTGTTTACAGCCTGTTATGCTGCCCCCTAGTGGCCAAAAAAGCAAGTTAATACACTTTAAAAGTTTGGCATAAACAAAGAATTCAATATCAGCAGGAGAAACAGCTTTGAGCTTGTTAGATTATACTCAAATGTTTGGCTAATACATTTTTAAATGACTTGACCCACCCTCCATTATGTGACTTTGTATCTTCCATAAAAGAATATTTTCCAAGAGTGCCTGCATCATACTGCATTGGGCAGTGAGCATACTCTGTTAACGCCACAACATGCAACACAGAGTTGCAATTCAATCAGTAGCTTTAAAGTCCCCATTAAAAGAATGTAAATACTAAATTTTAAAAGTAAGAAGAAAACAGCTTTCTTGTAATCTAAGTGTAATCAAGACTTTATCAGTGTCCAGGAATGTAATTATGGGCGTAATCTTTGCTGTTGTTGAGATGAAAAAAGTGAGATTGGACCAGTTTTGTGAAGTCTTGAGTGAATGTAATCACCCCCAGGCAAAATACTTCTAAACCTTCCCTCTGCCCAAATTGCCTTTTCTCATTCTGTCTTCCACCCCTCCCCCCTCCAACCCTCTCACATCAGATTTCCATCTGGGCTTGACATTTGGTACCTACTTCATATACAGGGCCAGGTCAGTGGCCAGAATAGCCCTCTCGATCATCTTCAGAGTGGCCTTGTACTCGTCCAGGGAGAGGCCGCTCAGGATCTGGTTTCCCTGGAGAGACAGAGGGAAAGAATTATGTAACGAACAGCGCTGTATTTTCTTTAATGATTTACACTTATAAGTGTAGAGCACATATGAAAGTCTGAAGCAACCCTCTATGGAGTCTAGACTATGTACTGACAGCGTTGACTACAGTGTGTCTTGTGATAGACTCCCAGGGGGTTGCCATGACAACACTAGGCTGCTAAAGCACACACCATTTCAAGAGTGTGTATTTGCATGAATGCTCATGAGCTTGCGTTCAATCCAGGTTGCTAATAAAACTGCATGGCTATAAGGAATTCTGTAACTGTAACCTGCTTTTCATTTACAGAGCACAACCATGTAATGTGCAATGCAATTATTGACAGCTTATTAAATACTGTAAGTCAACACACTCCCCAGACTCTTAAACCCAGTGTAACGTTAACTAAATAAAACTGTGATGTTGCATAATCAACAATAAACCTAACCTGTTTTTAACTTACAGAGCACAACCATGTAGCCTAATGTACAATGTGTCTACAATTAATAACATCTTATAAACTACTGTAAGTCAACAAACCCTGTAACGTTACCGTAAAGTTACATGGTCAACAATAAAGCAGTAACCTGTTTTTAACTTACAGAGCACAACCTGTGCAATGCAGTTAATGACATCAACACATCCTCCTGACTCTCAAATCAATAAAGCTGTAACCTGTTTTTAACCGTGCACAGCAGATGCTACGTGTTATGTAGGCAGGTTATAGGTCACAGAGGGAGGGAATAACGGCAAGCTCATCAGACGTTTCCTAAATATAAACATTGTTCACGAGTCCCGCACCTCGAGTCCGAGTCGAGTCTGACGTCTTTTGAGGAGGAGTCTCAAGTCGAGTCTGAAGTAACTGTGTGTGCGACTTGAGTTGGACTGGAGTCCGAGTCTCAAACTCGAGTCCCCATCTGTGGTGTGCGCTCGTAACTGTGTGAACATGTCTGAATGTGTCCAGCAGCGCTGGGGTTAAGTGGTGCTGTGGAGTCGGGAGTTTATTTAGAGTTTGTTTTGAGGCCATAAAGATGAGGGCAGGCTGGTGTCACTGTATTTTATTGAGTCCTCAGAGTCCTCTGTGGTAGGCTAGCAGCTGGAAAATGAGCAGAATGGCCATAATAAATAAGACAGAGCGATCCTGCAGAAAGCAGGCAACAACATTAAGGCCTGTGAACAGCCATTAGCACACCAGTGTTTCCCTGGCAGCCTCAGGTTGAAATGATTTGAACTGTGACCGGTTTGAGGAGTGCTATTATGCTTTGGATAATTCTGGCTCAGATTTCTGCCTCCACCCAGTACAGTAACAGAAGTGAAAAATCATATGGATAAAGTATAGCAGAGGTATATGAAAAGATGCAACACAGCTAATAAGCTATTATATGACGGCTTCCTCTGTTTTGGACTACCCTGCTCCGCGTCCCTTTAAAGTCAGGCCAGACAAGATGCTAGCATTGTTTGTGAGAGTTCACCAAATGTATTTACTTTGGCCATGTGAGTGGATCTGGAGATTACAGGTTGATTTCACTCTGAAATGTCACTGTTCCAATTTGTGGAAAGAGACGTTGTCGCTGAAATTCTTTGTAAATGTGTAAACATTTCAAGGCCAAAGGGACAAAGGAAATTCCATTGGTCTCCATTGTGTTGGCCGAGGCAGATATCAAAACCTGAGCAAATAAAACCATAACTATCTGTACGGCTAGACAATACTAGCGCTGAGTACTTTGTTATATGCATGAACCGACCCTTTCAGGCCAGTGCACTTGATCAACAGCCATTGTTTTCTTATGACGAGAGCTTGGCAACCTTAAGTTGAAGTGATTTGAACCACGACCCAGTTTTTATTGTGACTGCATGATTATGTGAGCTACGCATCACTGCAGAGAGTTTCCATGCACTGTAAAGCTGTGAAGTGTAAACCCTTTGTTATAAAGCACTCTAAAGGAAGAGATAACTGAATCGCCTACACCAGGTAAAACACAGCAGCACACACACTGAGGAGGCCCCGGAGTAACACTGGGTATTTGGGTCGCTGTAGGAATGTTATAACCTGTCTAAAATGTAATAAAAATGTTGGCAACATAATGTAATAACTGTTTTGCATTTCATATGCTAACTGGTTACATTTTGTTGTTGTTATTAGGCTGTTTTATTATTTATTATTTATTTATAAAATGTGACGCGTTAACATAAATTGGTGTGGTATTGGTGAGGTAGTGTTAGATGTGTCCGTTAGTTCAGCTGCCTACTTCCACAGTCCTGGCAGTAGATCTTTAGTAATGAGTTATCTCTACATAAGAACTTAAACTTTTTAATAAAGTAAACACATTAACATAATTTTAACTGCTGATTGCACTGAGAGCTGCACCAGGAAGTTGAATAAGTCTAGATGAGTTGGCAACGAGATGTTCCCAACACAAAAAGGGCTTAAGGGAGGATCCACACAGTGAGGATAATACTTATTACATTACACGCAAAAAGTTAAGCTTTATGTGCTCAACATTTTATTCCATTATGGGCATGCTATTACATTTCCAGTTTTATTACATTATAGGCAGTTAATAATTTAGTTCTACAGTGATTTTTGGCATTGGAATCCGTCTTCTGCAACAGAAAAGGCATGCAGGCCGCCTTTTAACTGGAATCTGGAAGAGAACGTGGGCATCTAATAGCTGCTGCTAAAGGACCACAGCAGATGCGAGACCTGCTGTGCAACGTGCAAGGCAACACAGAGCTTTGCAAAGTGATTTTGAAATCATTTCTGGAGGCTGGCCGGGAGCCATGTAGGGACACCAGGAGAGCAGTGAGATGGAGCCTCTTGATTGTGCCTGCCAAGAGCTCAGCTGCTGCATACTGATTCGGCTGCAGCTGTGAAAGGGCAGCTAATGTCATGTTTTGCATAACTGAGGATAAAATCCATGTGTGAAGAGACATACGACTGCCTGATGATTTTGTTCCCTCCGTTTTCCCGTCTCTACACACGTCCACGATGACAGTGAAAGCGCTTCCTTTGCTACACATGTAAGTGTAATCGCAAGTCAGGAGGCAGCAGCACCACGTGGGCATGTTATCTCTAACATCAGCTGAGTGTAGTAAGTGTTTGGTACTTGTGCAGAGCTTTTTTACTGGAAACGGATGCCTGTGGGGGATTGATGAGTGCATTTCAGACTCAGCGATACCATAAATGGGCTGTAAAACCAAGACAATGCACCAGAGGAAGCTAAAAAGCTCAGCAGAGCCAGGTAATAATTCTTTGTGATTTAGGCACAATGCATGCCCCATTTCACATTACAGAGTCAGGGGTCTGGTTCACAATTTATATTAAAATATTATCAATATTTCTAGATTAATAATGGACCAAATGACTGTGTGTAATGTGAAAGAGGTCACTCGTAGTGACCAACCCACAACCAGTTATCTCCCAACTCTGTTCCCCTCAGCTGTAGTGACTTTCAGCTCATTGGTTTGGTTCTCTTTTCTGTTTTGGTTCACACTCACCACTCTCATCAGCCTCGTTTCCAGCAGCAGCAAAGCTCTGATGGAGCCACAGTACACGACCTGCTCAGCCGCAGACAGACACATAGAGCTGTGGCTGAGGGGGTAGAGTGGTCGTCCACTAACCGGAAGGTTGGTGGTTCCCCTGGTCTACGGCCTCTGTACACTTTCACACGAACTCTGGAGAGGTTTGTTTGTGGTAAGAACCTGATCTGACCTCGAACAGACACAACTGCTGGAAGAACTGCGCATGCTTGGACTAAACCAGCTGCCGTAGTCAGCTGCGCTGTGCATTACGGGATGAGTGTTTGTTGACGATTTATGCACTTGAGCAACATAGCCCCATGGTAACTCACGGACAAACTTGGGGTCGTGAAGAGGTGCGGAGCGTCATAGAAATTGGGTCTGATGACCATATTAAGTCGACAACACACAAGAAGCTTCAGCACCTTTAGCCGCAGACTCATCCGGCCCCCAGCCTCAAAGCGCTTTGGAGGCTCATTTGTGCCATCAGCCACCAGGCTCCACAACACCACAGCACCAAACTGACGGACTCTATTATTTATATATATTTATGGGTGTTTCTGCGACTACGGGCATTTTTAAGTCCCAGCAGTGACATTTTGGATTTATGTTATAATTTGTCATATGATGCTTGATAAATATATGCATATTGTTTTTACACATCTTGACATAAAACATAATCACAAAATAATGTGATTTAATAACATTTATGAAGCATTTTATGGGTCCAAACACCGCTTTTCTTCATGTCCCACAACTGTGGTCTCAATGTTGGGATACGCAGAACAAGGTAATTCAATTAAAATATGACATTATTTCAAATGAAATTGTTAGATATAAATGTTCATTTACAACAAGTTTACAATCTTTTTTTTGTTTACTGATGATTTATATCCTTTTTTAATGTAAAATCACCTGTCCCACACTTCTGAGTCCTTACCGCAACACTAAACGAATTCCATAGTAAAGGTTTTTTTCAAAGCAAAACAAATCTAGTTTCTTGGGAAGTTAGTAAGTGAGCACATGGATGGCAGGTGGGGCCACCCACCCTAGGTGACCCTCAAGATCAAGAAAAACAATGTAAAGATAATCTTCTCTTCTGAAGTATTTATTGTGTGTCCTTACCATACAGCTTATTAATTATGTATTTTGAACTACATTAAAATTTTTTATTAATATTACTGTTGAATTCATGTATATTAGATCATTAGAGTCAAAGCTAATGAAGCAGGCATTGCTAACTGCCATTTATTTGCAATATTAGCAAAAATATCATTACCGCAACATGTCTTTACCGCAGCAGCTTTAGGTGTCGCGGTAAAGACCTTGTGTTGCGGTAGAGACAAATTCAAGGCAAATTATTAAAGTACAAATTATTAAGGCGATTGTATATGTAACACAAACATGTAATTTTTGCTACGATAGATGAGACCAAGTTTTAGCTGTAAAAAGTATACATTTTACACACATTTTGCACACATTTGTTGTGGTTGTTCTGGATGATATTGAGGTCACTGCTTTAGGGCCCCAACCTACCATGACCATACCTGTAGCAGAGCAAGAACCACTGATATTTCACGCGACATGAGGGAGGGGAAAATACAATTCCAGAGAACTTTAATGTTTTTCTCACAGTGGGGGAGGGGACTAAGGTTTCTGTGAGATCACTAATAGTTCACAACATATGGGAATGAGCACACATAACAACACTTGCAAAGCAACTTTCTAAACCATTTCTCTTGGACCTCCAAGCAAAGATTTTTAACGAGGTTTTGTCACAGGTCTTTGAGGACCCTGATTGTGAAGCATCCTCTTTTGATGAGGATGAGACCCTTAGTGTTGACCCTACTGTAGTTTTTCAACCACCAGCACGTTTCTTCCAAAAATGAACAAACTAAGAAAGGAGGCATGTGTATGGGTAAGGAGACCTACTTGTATGCCTACATTCGGTTGCTCATTTTAGCAAGAGTGAACAAGTCAAAATGCAAAGCAAGGTGCACTCACACTCTCTGGTGGGCTGCAGGAAAAATAATATGCAGTTCATATTCTGTGAAACTCATTTTCCTGAGGTCAAAATGACCCCAAAGATAAAAGATGTTAGTAAATCTGAAGATAACAGGAGGTGACATTTACCATTAAAATTGTGTCCTTACTGAAGATGTCATTACCGCATCATTGCTTTATTTGAATTATTATTATGATTTTATTAGCATGAACACTTCAAAATCACTTAAGTAGAGATGATTAACACATTAGAATTGCAGTAATGTAATAATTACAATTTTTTCTTTGAATTTAAAGAAATAAATGTTGCGGGAAGGACATTTTGTAAGAAAAATTGATGAAAAACATGTTCCAGATTAAAATCTTAATGACACAATGCATTTTTGTGTACTTGTTTATATGTATTATGGACTCTTAAAGTTTAAATCAAAATTCATAGAGGTTGATTGTTTTTTAATTTGGGAGGTCAAAAGTGACCATAGTTGCAGAAACACCCTTATATGGTTGTAAATAACTATTGTATATTTATTTTATATAATGTGCAAATAGTGTGTTAATATTTAAACGTAGAATGTTAATTGTATATTAATCGTATATAGTGTGTACACAGTGTGTATATATTTATACATCTATGTTGAATGGTACTGATTCTACATTTCTGCATCTGCTATTTTACATTCCTCTGTGCTGCTATGTCAACCTAAATTTTCCCTATGAGGGATTAATAAAGTTATATCTTCTCTTAACAGCAAAATCTTTCGTTGTTTATATAATTTATAATGCTGGCCTTTTGCTCTCTTTTTTCACTTCCGGGAGCTCCGTTGGAATTTTCCCGCATGTTAATTCTGAGCAATTGAAGAGCAGTTTAGGAAACACATTTAAAGACACATCCGGCCAATGAGTGATGTGAGTGTTGTCATGTGACTTGTGTTACTGCATTTTGGTTTGTTTCACCAACTCATCAACTGATTTGGACCAGAGCAAATAGCGTGGTGTGAAAAGGAACCGAGACGGCTGAAAAATGCTATACTGTATAATGTTTTTGCCCTTGGTCCGGACCAAATGAACTGAACTACATATGTAAAAGCATCCTATAACAGAGCTAAAAGGAGAGTGAATATTGCACTTACCAAATGAATGCTGAATGCTCTGTCGGCTGGATGTGCACTGATACTGGATACATAGTGAGCAGGATATTTCACAGTGGGAAAATAATCCTGTGAGTGCTCTTTGGTGAGCACAGTGTATAATTGTGACACAGTCTCTAAATGACCTCAGACCTAGTTTGGCATTTCTGGACAGCTATTTCTTGTTACTTATCTGCCAACATATACATCTGATCCACTGATATATCTGCAAGAAGCTGATATTGGCTGATCCGTTTATCTGCCTGCCTAATTTATCTGTCCAGCTAGGGTCTTTCTCACCTCCTGAAATCTACTGCTTTGTTAGACAAAGTAAGAAACTATTTAGGACTAATGTTCCCTCTGATTTGGTAGTTGGTAGGTAGAAGGATGGTGCAGAGAGAGGAATGAAGAGTTGGCTTCCTACGTATGTGCGTGAGCGAGTGCACCTACAGGGCTGTTGAGGATCATGAGGCAGTGGTCGAAGTGGTGATGCTCCATGGTGGAGTGGCAGTAGAGCTGGGCCAGTGGATGGTCGCTCCTGGACACGCACCCACACACACACACACACACACACACACACACACACACACACACACAAAGTAAGAAACAGAGTGGATACAGTGTGCTCCCACACAATCACACCCATACTTGATATGACTCATGCTCTCCTGCTGTACCTCTGTATGTAGGAGTTGTTGACTCCTCTGTGGTCCAGGTCATGGCTGAGAGTTGCAATCATCAGAGCCAAGACCTCCACATCACTCAGGTTATTCTGTCAGGAGATGGACGAGCGGAGCAAGTGAGAGGAGAGGATGGGGGTGAAAAGCACACCAGTTACAACCCACACAGCTGGTTAACTGATGACAATCTGTTGCCACAGTCAGACCAAACAAAAGCCTCACAGTTAGCTCATTGTAAGTCACATTGTTGGCAGTGTGGGCGCTCAGCACGCAGCCTGGAGTTCATAGCAAGGCCCGTTTCTGCATATGACACAACAGCTTTTACACCAGAGCTGAAGTCAGGGCTCCATACTGATATTTCCAGACTGCAGCTGCTGATAGAAATGACTATGTTTGGGTCACAGAAAGCATTTAGTGTATTCCAAATTTTATTCTTGGGGTTTTAGCAGAACCTCTGAAACATTTTAACCATCCTTATAGTAGCCCATTAGCAGCACACCACATACATTTAACTGCAACAACACAGCTTCAAGTCATTTCACTTCACCATGAAAGACACTGTCAGATGGCTTTACTGATGCATTCTTTTTTTGTTGCTGTTTTTGCACCTGTACATGCTATTGTTGCATGTACAGGCGCATCTCCAAAAATTTTAATCTTGTGGAAAAGTTCATTTGAAGCTCACTGAAACAAAGTGAGAGATTAAAGACTCAGGAAACTGTGTTTGAGTTAATTAGCTGATCAGAGCTCTTCTCAGGTCGACATTTCTGTGGTAGAAATTCTTTATTCTTTATTCCTATAATATTTTGAGCTACTGGATTTTTGATTTCGTAAGTCGTAACAAAAAAAAAGGCTTGATGTATTTCACTTATCACTTAGCTGAAAGTTCAAAAGCTAAAGCTAAAGTTTCACTTTCTGAATTAAATAATTGAAAAATATGAACCTTTCCACCATTCATTTTTTGAGATGTACCTGTAAGCAGGAATTGTGGTGCATTCAGGGAAGACATTTAGGACCTGTGAGATGGCTGCTGAACACCAACCTTTTCAAAGCAAAAGATGACTAAGTACTCTTTTGTTTTCTTGTTTGTTTTTTGATTGTCCAGCATGATTAATTCAATGCTTTTCAATAGCAAACTATTTAAATTTTGGATGGTCGGCGTGTGCTTGGACGCACAATCAATGAGGGACTTGTTTGAAAGAAAGTTCACCATTCTCTACAGTGTCGTGAAATAACTGCCTGGCTGCCTGGAAGATAGGAAACCAATGATATGCTTTGAAAATGACTTGCAGGAAAGTTAGACATTTATTAAAATAATGAACTTAATAAGTTTGTTTTAAAGCAAGGATAATAGTAAAACACATTGCCTGCCTGTAAGGAATTCAATCAGTGACTCAGTGGATGTTCCACTGACTCAGTACAAGGCTATCTAACAAATCAGCTCATCCTCACCAGTGACCGGCTGCACTGACCTGTAAGCGTCCTGACTTGAGGAGGGCGAACATGCTCTGGGCGGTGTTGAAAGCATGCCTCCAGTTGTGATAAGCCACATTCTTCCTGTAGTTCTTCTTCACGCTCAGGATCCACTGGCATAAACTCTGCAGAAGAGAGAAAGAGCACGACATACTCTCTGATAAAGCTACAAAAGATTGTTTTCCATCACTAATTATTTTCTGTTTTGTGCTTGACTGTCATGAATTTGCCCTTCCTGAAAGTGGAAAATCTGCGTCCTGCCAGCAAATCAATGCTCTGTGTTTTGTTAGTTTCTCCTGATGGGCAGGCCAGTGCCTTGCATGGCAACTCAACCTCCATCTGTGTGTGTGTGTTAACGATTATTTTCATTATCAATTAATCTATACATTTTTTTCTCGATTAATCGATTAGTTGTTTGGTCAAAAAAATTGTGAAAAAAAGCCCAAGATGACATCCTCAGTTGTTTTCCAAAGATATTCTCTTTACTGTCATGGAGGAGTGACGAAATTAGAAAATATTCACATTTAAGAAGCTGGAATCAATAAATTTTTCTCACATTGATGAATCAATTATCAAAATAGTTGGCAATTAATTTAATTGTTGACAACTAATTGATTATTTGATTCATCGTTGCAGCTCTGGCACACAGTGAACTGAACTAAACTCTCTCCAGGGGTCATTGCACTTAGATTATAAGAAAGGACAACATTAAATATGTAATTGAATGATAACAAGTTGCACAGAGCTGACACGCTGAACACCCCCAGGCTCCGATGCTCTGGGGTGGTCAGTGTGTCAGCTCCCGGTGTGAGCGTCAAACTGACAGTCCGTGCTGCTGGAGGGCTCCGATCTCCTCCAATCAAAGGCTGTCTTTATGAGGCCTCTCTCTGCGGGCACTCCGGAGGTCAGCCACCAACATACAAGGACCTCTTCACGTGGAGAGCGTGCCGAGGACGAGAGCCAAACCTGCCAGCGACCAGCGCTGCTGGCAGCCGGGGGGGCGGACGTGAAGCGGTGGGTCTGATAGAGTGTGGATGGTTTTTTTGGAAGGGAAGTGTTTTAGGTGCAGTGTGTGTGTGTGTGTGTGTGTGTGTGTGTGTGTGTGTGTGTGTGTGTGTGTGTGTGTGTGGTCTCTGAGTTAAGGATGCAGGCAAATACACAAATATTAACTCACTTGTAAATGCACTCACTCATCATCCAGCACACACACACACACACACACACGCTGATGTTCTAATGGTCTAATGCTTCTGACAATGAGAAGCAGATTGTTTTCTGCAATTAATAACACAGGAAGCTGCTCTTGTCTTTTTCCATGACACGTACTGCAAACAACAACAACAAAATGTCATGTCAGGATAATGTAGAAGTGTTCTAACTTTAATGATTTCTGTGTTGCCATGATACGCTTGATAATAATAAAGTCTTGGGTATTTTGTTGTAATGTAATGCAGGCTGTAATACACAATGTATTATTTCCATACACTGGGTATGTGTGTATGGAAATAATACAGTGCTCGTGTAGTAATGTGTAACATTTGCCTAATTTCCTTTGTGATTTGACCTTCAGTGTATGTAGTTACTTTAGTTTTTGAAAACATAAGGAGTTCAGGGGCCTGTACCACACAAAGCCAGCTATCTTTGGACTTAACTCTGGGTTTACGATATCACAAAGCTGGCTCGCTTTTATCACCATGGTAACCTACGCTGCACTGCTAACCTGGTTGCAAGGTTATTTTCAGAGGATTAGATCAAAACCTGCCAACAGCCCGACCTACAGGATCGTGGCAAGTACAAAAGGGCTGACTTTACATTAAGGCAACAAGTAACAGAGAGCAATGAATATTTCACAGATCGGGAGAATCCTTCAGCTCCATTCTAACAAACGGAGGGAGAGTTTGTCGCATTAAATCCACACTGAGGATTAAAACTGCATTTTAATTGTGCAAAGATTCCTTAATTCCCAAAGGGACTTCTGACAGGGTTGATGTTTTTACATCTTCAATCACTGAAGCTCAGAATAACTTAAATATCTTAAATATCTTTCTAGTCTTCCAACCACTCAAAGGACTTTACACTGCATGTCACATTCACCCATTCACACACTGATTGCAGAGGCTGCCATGCAAGGTGCCAACTGCTCATCAGAAACAGAAACTAACACATTAACACACACACACAGCTCATGAGCAACAGTCGCCCCAACATGAGGAGACTTTATGATAACTGGAAATAAAGACTGAACCATCTGTTGTCTTTTTATATGAAAAATAATCCTTGCAGTCAGTTAGCTCCCGTGATTATAAATGCAACCTTTTTGTCAGATAGATCTTATCAGGCAGTAGCTTTGTTTCTTCTCCTCTGATCTCTGCTTTGGCAGCAACAGTCTGAAATTTCTTTTATCTTTTTGTATATGCATCAAATATTCATCATAGTTTATCAGCATCAGACAGAAAAGGCAAAAAACCCTCACTCCGTACTAAAGCCACAGTATATAGTAATTCCCATAATTCGTGGTGGGGCTGGACATGTCGCCAGTTCATCACAGGACAAGACTTACTTTGATATCTGGAAATTATTTCAAGTGTTTTTGCAGCTTCTTATTCTACTCGTGATTATATTATTCTGTAATAGTATAGTTATAGTATAGTGTATAGTATTACTGTGCTCAGTAAAGTTCATGGCAGTTTTAGTTTTAGTATTTCTTGGGTTAACGTGTAATTTGGCCAGGATGTAAGGCCATGCAGTGACCCAAAAACATCAGATACTTTCTCTTGGGAAAATCCCCAGCAAATGCCATGCAATCTGTCCGTTATATGTCAAGATATCTTTGCCGTAGACCAAAATGTCGAGTGAAAGACATTTGAAAGACGAGCTAAAGATGCATTTTAATGGAAAATGCTGAAGCAAAATCTACTTTAATGGCATCCCAGGTCAGCTCTTACCGTGTACTTCATCTGGAAGTTCTGGACCAGGTTGAGGTCCACAAACATGCGGATAGTAGCCAGCGTGGTTTCAGTGTCTGACAAGTCAAAGTCACTGAAGCTGAAGTCCAGAAGACGCAACGACTGGGCTGACGGCACCGTAGCTACCTTCAAACACACACACACACACACACACACACACACACACACAGAAACAATAAAATCAATCAAATTCAGAGAGTCTGTGGATTAAATGACACACTCGTAAATATAAAAGTGTTTTATTGCATTATTTAGTTGGACTAATCACTGGTAATCATTTTCCAGATCCAAGAATGACTTTAATAACCACTCATCATTAAACACAGATTCATCTGAAATCTTATTTAATTTTATATGACCAAAGTGACTGAAAGTGCTACTACAGTAGCAGCTTTAACTACACAACTACGAGGGGTTTCCATCCCATGATGTGTCATACATACTGTATGTAGCGTTCTCTTGGGTAGAACATACCCTGAAAAATTAAGCCTGTGTCCTAGATACCAAGCGACACATCCTCTCTCTAGCACCCAGGGGAGGCCACTTAATCAGGTTATGCTGTTAGTTCTGCCACTTCACCACAAGGAGAGGAGAACTGAACAGGACCTTTCGAGACAGTCACGTGGTGCCATAGCTAATGTTGTGGCTGGCGTGAAAGTTGGGCTGCACTGATTGGTTCACATTTGGAAAGCTGCCTTGGAGTACTGTCAGAAAACCAGTGAGATATTTACAAATGAGCTAATTTACAAAATCAAAAGACAGTCTGGCTGAAGGGAGAACCTTTAATATTATGTTTCATTCACATGCAAAGCCTGAGGGCCAATTATATGAGAGTAGTGCAACACAAAATCAGTGGTTTCCTCATATTACTGCTTGTAGTCTGATAATGTACTCTAATGGCAATTTTCACTTAGTGCATGTTGGTTACCAATCTGATCTATTACCATGCATCTGAGATTCTAAGATGTCTCAGCAAGTGAACGGGTGACTGCAACGTCACCGTGACTGACAGAAGTGATCCGGAATTAAAATCCAAGTTGGAACAAACAGTGGTTTCCCTTGAAGTTCCAAGTAGCCAAAAACCTTCAAATTGGTTTGTTTCACAATAAAAGCCTTCTAAAGAAAGGACAGGATTCTGTCCACTGAAACGCTAGAAGGCTATTGAATTGAATAGGATACAAGAGGTGTTGAGTTCGTATTAACAGCATAATCAATAAGTAAGTAAATGAGGGTAAGCAGGAGCAGATCAGAAAACAAAGAGGCCCTATGCAAATATCTCCAGTTGTGGTGGCCACTATTTGAGAATTTCTGGTATCCAGTTTTTTGAGTCAGTAAATTACCACATTGCCTGTGAAAGTACGTGAACTAAAACACTGACAGGCTCAAGGCTATATGTGTCTGACAACATTATAGAAAGGATCCCTATAGAGATAGACCGTTTTTAAAAGTGTTAATTCCTTTTAGTTTAACCAGAAACAGTCACTATATCGCTCTTACTGAAGCCACCAGACTCCATAGATTCAGTAATTTTAGGTGGTAGGTTGAAGAATATTAAAGTTACCCTCTAATTAAAATGGCAGTTCTTTGCCTTTTTCCAAAGAACACTGAGTAATTCTGGCTTGCAGACCAAACTAAATGTTGAACAATCTGTGATGTTGCCTTAAACTCCAAAAGTTCGTCACATTGACTTTGATTTGGGCAGTCAGGAACTCATTTTATACAATCACTGGCAGTTATCCTGAATTCATAGATCCATAGTTACATATGTTTGTACTGTTTAGCGTTGTGATATAGAGAACAAGAGAGTGCGTGTGACAGTAGTTGGGTCGCAGTTTTGTGAAAAACATGAGCAGAATTTTTTAATATGAGATGGAGGCATGTTCAAGCTAAACAACATGTTGTTAAATTGCCCTTAAATGCAAAAAAAGTCTCTGTAGCTCTGCAGCAACATCACTTGGCTGCTGCAACAAAGACCTTGTTAGTCTTGTTTTCTGCATATTACAGTCTCAAATAGAACATAGTATGTTGTTAAATTGAAATTTAGAATTTTCTTTGAAATTCTTCATGTGAGAAGTCACCTTTTCACTCATTCATTTTAATGTCATTTCCTGTTTTCTTAGACGAAATGTCTACAATGTTTGTTTTTTTTGTTTTAAAATGTTCTTTCTAAGATGTAAAATATGTTTTTAGAGCCAACATAAAGAATTGTCTCTCTCAATCATGTGAACTACTCATTAGATGCATAATGGTAATGCCTCGTTCACATCATGTGACCATTATCGAAATGGACAGTTTCTACTTACCGTTCATATCAACATCCGAGTCGTAACTATGACAAGGAAACGCAGATTTTTCTGAAAGCTCTGTTATTTGTTGGCCAGTGATTTCCACTACAAGTGTGTGTGCATACGTTTTTGTCAGAAAAGCAGCCATACTTTATACTGGTGCTTTCCTGCTGATTCAGCGGTGTGGTGTTTTGTTACATGACTGCTTCCTCTGACCCTGAAGGACAACATCTGCCTGTGTATGTGTGTGTGTCACTCTGTGTGTTTATGGCCGTGTATTGAACAGTCCATGCACTGGTGGGAACTTATGTTCATGTGGGCATGTAAGTGTGTATTGTTTAATGAATAAATGTTAATTTACCGCGGTTACCTGGAGTTCCCGCGATTCCTCCTCTGCAGCAGAGGCGTGATACGACAAGACCTGTAACACACACACACACACACACACACAAAAGATGAGGTATGCAAACTTAGGGGTCATATCAAGCTTTCTGTAGAAAACACACACAACTGCTCTCAGACATGGATCTCCAATTCTGCACGGCACTGCAATAGTTGCTGTTATTGGTATCAACTGTGCTTCTGCTGGAAAAGATCCACAAATCAGACTAATTCAGGAAGATAAAGAAACAACTGCTGTGTTGCCAGCAAGGCTGTCAAAACAAAATGTAAAGCTCAACATGGACAGGATTATGAAAGCAAAGAAAAGAAAAAGAGGTGCTGCTCATCAATCAAACATGTCAGTCAAATCCAAAATACGAAGAAGGCATCAAGCCCCGGAGTTCAATGTCAACACAGCAAGAGAGCCTTGTGTCTTTAAGATGGTGACAGTTTGGGACTTTCACTTTCACAACAGAAAGTAAAAAGGGTCGTGTTCTTGATAATGGTTTTTCAATGATATCCTTCTTGGCTCATGTTGTTGCTAGTTTCCCTAGTGTAGATCCCAGTTGATGGAAACAATGTGAGACTACTAAACAAATTAGTGTAAATGAATAGCATGGAGCCTACTCTCACTTTACATACTGCAAATATGTTAACGTGGAACTAGTCCTGATTTTAACCCTAAGTAAGGATTTAAGAATGTGGCCTGTAGCCCGGGAGCAGAAAATTAAACACTCCCTCCACCTCTCTGGCATACCATCTTGGATCACGTCAGGTCTCTCTAGTTTGATATTGATCCTGATGTATAAGCGGCCCTCCGTGGCGTGCCGATGCCCTGCACCCACTGCCAAAATTCTGCTCATCCCATAATAGCATACCAAAACAGCTTTATCTGGTAAAAATTTTTTTGGATTGTTGTTTCTTTGAAGGTTCGAAGGGTCGAGGGGGCTAAACTTGGTATTTTTTATTACCTTTGCAAGCACCTCAATCTACAGAATAATCTATTGTACTCATTTGCTTGAAATTTCATAAATAAATCTTTTTTTTATTTTTTATTGTGACATCTCCTTATAAAAATGGCGTCTCTCATAAGGGCTCTATTTCAGTTGAGGGAAATAAAAGCTAACTTAAGGAATTTAGCATTTCAAGGACCCTCTGTCTATCTCAATAAAGCGATGTGATGCAATACATTTGTGTGTGTGTGTGTGTGTGTGTGTGTGTGTGGGCGTGCACTGACCTCCAGTGTGACCTCTTGCTTGGCCATGGCTCTCTCCACTGTTTCGTACATCTGTGTGTTCTGGATGCCCAGACCGCAGAAGATAGCAAATGCCACCAGGAACTGCTCATCGTTCCTGTTGAAGGCCTTCACGCTTCCTGACGCTTCATCCATCTTGTTCACCAGCTGACATACACCTACGCAGACAAATGTTGTATTTTTGACATGGGATGATCAGAACACATTTTTAGTTCAATGTTCAGAAATGACAAACAAGTTTACAACAACAACATAATAAGTTTTTCAAAATGTTATGTCATAACTCAGGAAACCTTGAGCTATCAGCAAAAACAAAAACATGTATGATGTTGTAAATACCACATGAGTGGTAATTAAAATGGACACTTGTTGCAATGAGGTCTAACACGCTAGAACAACACCCTAGTTAAACATGCTCTCTTCAGCAGATCATTGGTTCTGGCGCTCAAGTGTTAGCCAAGGCTGGATTAGCAACCTAGCAAAGCGAATAGGATTGTTGATATTTGAATTCAACTGCCAAATCAATTCCCTTCAGTGCTCCCTCAGAGGCTCCGCCCCCCAAACTCACCCTTGCCTGGTCATATAACTTTCTTCTCTGCTCTCTGTCCTCTTTGCCTGTTTCTCGACTAGATCCCCTTCTTCACAGTGCCTGGAGTCCAGCATGTTCCAATTTGCCGGTGTATAGAACTCTCTCTCTCTCCCAATGCCCCTCTCTCCCCATAAGTACTGAGCACGAACACCTTTCTTTGTTTTCAGAGCACACACAAAATGGAGTGCTCACTGAAAAAAAAGTGTATGATTACAATCACTTACTATCCCTTTAAAGCAAACTTATGTTGTCGTTTTTTCTATATTTGGGTCTTACAGGGTTAACTGAAAGAACTAGCGTTTTGTGGTGAAACCATACAACGATTGATCTGTTACTAGCTAGCTACAGCTAACCTTCAGTTGGGATACCGAAGGTTAGTTACATTCTTGAGTATGACTAAAGCCAAAAATATTGCTTCGCTTTCAGTCTGAACACACCTTGAGAGGAAGGGGGTTGGCGGATTATCCAGGGCCCCAAGCAGCTCAATTCTGCTGAAGGGGCCAATATGTTCCGGCCATGGTGTTGACACAGACAGCTTATTATTTCATTTGAGCAGACTTAATTTCCATTACTTTAAGGTGAGAACTTGAAGAACTTCAACAGTTAAATGATAAGCTGCCTTAGCTGATATGTTGGCAGTGTTGTGTAAGTGGCCGTTTAAGTTATCCTTATAAGGACACATAACAAAATCGTGCATCTTTAATGCTAATAATGTATTAATGAAGCTAGTCTGAATTAATCTGATAGAGGAGAAGGACGCAGAACCTTTCACTTGAGCTGTTTTGATCTTGCTCGTCACCAGGACTCTTCAAGGTTGCTGGACGGGCTATGAGTACCCGTTTTGTTTGATCACCAAAAGACATCCATGGCCATTACTCATCTTCATAGCCAACTAATGGAGCTGCTATCAGCTAATTATGTTGATGATAATCACTGTGATGGATGGAGCTGCAGGACCGTTTATGGTTAGATAATATAAAAGTGGTAATGCTATGCTGGTTTAATGTGTTCTCAGGCTTACAAGACTGTTGAAGCCTCTAGTCCCTGGTGCTGATGTTACATCACTGCCTTGAAATGTAACTGGAAAACCGCACAGACAGTTTAAGCACTGAAGCAATCTGGGATCGGTGTTTACAGCGCTCACCTCTGGGTTTAGCCGATACATGTGTGCTGATGTGTGAGGCTGACATCGTCCTTGTCAGTCATGAAAATACACACATAATGGGCAACATTTCACCTCTAATTACGCAGACCTCTTGTCTGTCTGTGCCGGTCTTCTACACGTCTTATTTTTTTCAAATCAGTTCATCTTGAAAACCTATATCGATCCATGCTAGTTTTCTCCCACCAGATCTTACTGCAGCTAAGCTGCTGGCATGAACAGATGAAAAAGAGATGGGTTAAGCCCAGGTTTAGTACTTCAAAGGTTGCTCCACCAGAGAAAGACAAAGAGAGATCATACCTATGACTTTGTCCTTCTTGCCATTCTTGATGGGAGTGCAAAGCAAACTCTTTATCTGGCTGCGGGTGTGATCTGGGTTTTCACTCTGTCAGAGAGCAAGAGGGATAATTACTCACTTTGGGAAAAGAAAAGAAAAGAAAAACAAGAAAAAGATAAGACCACATATACTGACTGTCCAGGGGAAGCGCTGATCCTTGGTGACGTCTGCGATGTTGAGAGGCTGCATGGTGTTTTTAACATACTGGGCGTACATGTAGTTAATCTGGCTGACATCATAGTCCCTGAGGAGACACACAACAACACAAACAACTTCAAGACTAACCATGGGAATAATGAGATCTCCAAGCATACTTTTTGTTGTTTGCTTGAGGGGAATGGACAGCTAGCTCATGCTCCTGTGGAGTTACAATTCACTTACTGTAAGTCGCTTTGAGCTGAAGCGCCAATTGAACGTAATGTAATTTCTGGCCATGTACTGGTAAAACTAAAAAAAAATTTTTTTCAATTCTAAAGGAAATCCAAATGTTTTGTAAAGATGCCTGGATGTGTTTAAAATGATGTGCAAGGAATATTACCAAATGAAATATTGGAGCATAGTATGGAGACTGAATACATATCCTTACTGTCAAATTGAAATAATAATACACAACCATGAGATATTCAAAGAAACTTGAAATCTGCATTCATTTCATTTTTGGCCACTTGTCTTTTCCTGGTCCTCTGACTTCCTGCTTCAGTCACATGCAGCTAAGGTTAACTCTGAAGGTCTGACTGTACTGTGAATGGCAGTTTGCAAACCAAACCCTTGACACTGTAGTCATTTTATCTACTGGTTATAGAGAACATTTTCTCTTACTGATGTTATGTTTCTGTAGACAGCGCTCTTTTTTTGCTCTTGGTTGCTGGTTAATGAGAGAACTGCATCTGAGAGGCTGCACCTGAGTCCACCCCGCATCCTGGCTCAGGACTGAAAGCTGAACGCCGTCAGTCACGTCTGTCAGCGCTTAATAAGCCTGTTTGTTATCTTTAGCCGCTCCAAGTCCAACCACAGAGTCAGCTATAATACTGCATGATAAATGATGGAAAATGGATATATAAACACAACATGAGGTTAAGGCAAAAGCCAGTGGATTTTGGCTGTAGTGCTGCGGCAGGATGGTATGTGTGTGTGTGTGTGTGTGTGAGTGTGTGTGTGTGTGTGTGTGTGTTAGTGGACGACGGAGCGAACACATAGAAAACGCGTGTTTTTGCAGGGGTGTGTTAGGGAGAATAAAAGGGACAGAAAGAAAAGCATTTTCATTTCATGCTTTTTCACATTTCAGAGGGAATTTGTTTTTCCTACTACAATGACATACAGTGACAAACTACAACATTAAGTGATAATATCCGACATTAAAATATACTACAATATGACTAAGGTATTTCTATTTTTACGTAAGTAAAAAAATCTGAATTCTACCTCCTTCACTGCAGATGTTTGTGTGTGTGTTTGTGCGCGCGCGCGCGCGTGTGTGTGTGTGTTTTGCTTGCTTTCCAACATCCTATCCGCAAACAGTTTCATTTTGGATGTCTTCAGGCTAATTATAACAATGTGTTCTGTCCAAGCTTGCCTCAACTCTCACACGCACATTTCAGATGGACATGCTGCACAGTACGTGTATTTGTGCTCAAGTCTAATTACCCAAACACGCTAAAGTCCACATTTCCTTTCCCTCTCTCTGTGACTGACTTAAATGAGGCCACAGAAAAAGCTGCCGGCATCACTAAAAACCTATGACAGCACTATGTTGGCTTTCAATTCAAGGCCACAATCAAACTCCAGATCCAGAAACAAAGTTAATTGCCCACTTTGTCAACCTGAAACACTCCCCCTGTCGCTCCTGCAAGCCGGATCAACATCGGTTCAGCTCGACTGAACTTCCTGCTTCGGCGAAACAGACGCCGTGTCGTTTAGAAGCCATAGCCTGGGGTTAATGTCACTATAAAAAGCCTCCTGTGGTCAAAGCTAACATCCTGCAGGGCCCCTCCCCTCCCGTGTTGGCCCGGTTGGAGCTGGCCAGTTTTGCCATATCGCAACCCTCCCCGAGGAAATCCAGCACATACACAGAGGTATTTAAAGGCAGATATTAGATCTGGACAGGGGGGGAACGGCAATGAGAGCAGGTTGTAAGAAAAAATGTGACGTTAAGACATCTGGTTTGTGTCTTCCCTGACAGTGTTGGGATTTTCACAACTGCCTATTTTCCCTTTCTTTGCTTAGTCACTTACATATTGAGCTCTGTTTGCACACAAAGATATAATAGCTTTAATACGGAGAATACTCAGTGGGTTTAAATGCGATCTGTTCAGACACTGGAAAACTATGTTAAATGTCAATACAGGAAGCTCACAAGATCTGGCAGGTCCATCTGTTTCACCAATACAAAGAGGGTCACAAACTGTGTTTTCTAAACTGTGTTTGATTGACTTTATGTCTCTTAGTTTTATCTCTGCCAGGAGCAGGTATTAGTGTGAAAATAAAGTCAATAAAACCCGATAGAAAACCTTGTTTGTTACACTGTTCTTAGTAAAATGTTTAACACAAAGACATATCAGTAACTGTGAGCTTCTTACTTTTGAAATTCTTTCTGGCTTTTGGAGGCCTTGTGGACAATCCTATTGGACTGTGTTTAAATGATAATCCTGGCATTATTGGATATTTTATTAATGTCAACAAATCCCATGAAAGGAGCAAATACAACAATGTGTTAGTCATGTCTCTCCGAACTTCTGACTTTTCTACCCTGTCTGTAGCCCAATGGTTCCTACTGCACATGTTGATCTTGAAAAACTAATTAAATATATAGTTTAGGGTGACCAGACGTCCCCATTTTCCAAGGACAGTCCCTGGTTTTGGTGGCCTGTCCCCAGAAATGTCCCCGTTTTTAAATGTGTGATAATCATAGACTGTACAAGGTATTAACAGCCCTGAAATCAGATTTGACTATAGACTGTATGGATTTTACGTTGCCAGAAAGACTGGACAGCAGGGCAGACAGTTCGTCCACAGAAAACTGCTGTCCGCAGGAGCGTGCGCAGCGTGTTAAAGCTGTATCATCTCTTCACAACTACTGCTGCTTTTATCTGGGTCAAACAGACATAATGTGCAAATAAACATCACTTTCTTTCCATGGTAACAGCAAAGGTATGTCTATGTGATATTTACGTTTCTTTAAACAAAATAATCACGATTGTGGCCAAATGTTTGCAGTTTATAGCGTAATCAGGCCAGATATTTACGTGATTATAGGCATTAATTGAAGCCTGTTGTTGCAGATGGAATATGTGTTTGGTAGGCTTATGTCTAATATCCTTGTTTTTATTTGGAAAACGGAATGAAGCCTATAATTAACATGACTTACTGCTGAGTTATACATAAAATAAAGATATGATCTGCAATTATCCTTATGACTCTGTGTACCAACCAATCCAGTCCTTTTTACCTGTTGAAATACCCTTAAATGGCCAATACAACACATAACATGCAGTATTTCACTTGCCTGAAAGGTATTGCAGCCTCTACTTACTGACTGAAAGGTAGATTCTGCCTCAAAATGACATGATTTCATTCAGAAAAGTTATATTTGACAGATGATAAAACCGAAATTGTCCCCCCTTTTTATTTTATATATAATAAAAGAAATATTGACCACCAAACCAAAAATATCCCCGGTCACCTCAATATAGTTTCCTTTAGCAAAAGGCTCAGTAATAGCTAGCAATAGCAGCATAGTATATTGTGCATTTGTTGGGGACTATTTTTAGCTGTAGATTAAAAGACATTTGGTGCATATTTATGGCCTGTGTTATGGTGTAGTGCTGCCACATGTAGCAATTTTACTAGTTTAACTACATCTCCCAGTATTTCTAGGGGAACATTGTCAAAATCATGTGACATTCCTAGTAGCAAGCTATTTTATTCCCCACTGAGTTGCATGGTAGCTCCACCAAATGCTACATTGCTATGTATTAGCTAATTTTCTCTTGAAGGAAAACAAAGATTCTCTAACATTGTTGCCTTGAACTTTATAACCTGTGAATATTTTGTTGTCAACCTGTCCTCCAACCCAAACAACAAAATAGGTAGTTTGTCAATGCCCCCCAAAACGACCAGCGGCAGGTGACCGGACCTTAGCTATGTTACCTAAGTCACGTGTTGTATGCCACATGGCATTAAACACATGGCTAACATTGTGAAATGGTGGCAGTTTGGTTAGGTTTTGCCAACAAAACTACTTGGTTAGGTTTAGGAAAACATTGTGATCTGGGTTAAAGTAAGTATGTTACGTAAGTCACATGACAGAAGTGATGGAAGGTCAGTAATGCTATTTAAGTTAAAACTCAAAATAACTCAACATTCACGTCTCCTATGAAAGTCCTGGATTTGACCCATCCATCCACCACCTTACACCTCCTTACACAAACTTTCTCGCTATTTATAATATATCCTTCTTTGCTACTATTGTACAGCTACTAGAGGTCGTAGCCACAACAACGTTAATATAGGTTGTAATAACGTGCTGAACAAACAACCTACATGGTCATTTTTCTGGTGAGGACCATCTCTTTGTTATACAATTGTCAATCTTCATTAATTACAAAAGAAAAGTTTATGGACTTTACACTGTTAGCTAACTGTCTAGCTTTGAATAAAAACAACTCATTGCGACAGCAGTAGAGCATACGTTTATTTTATTATCTAACAGTAGATGTTTCTTGATGTAAAATAGCATTAGTTTGTTAAGTTACTTTTGTCTGACTACTTCAAATGAAGAGTAGCTTGTAGTTTCACTAGCTAGCTTGAAGCTTCCCTAGCACTGTTGACGGCAGCAGGGTAGTGCACGTGGGATTGACTCAAAAGAAATGTCTGATCCTGGTGGACCAAGGGTTTAAGACACTGACCATATAATCGCAACATCCCTGGGTCTTGTTTCTCTCATAATAGCCCTCCCTGGTTAAAGCATCCTCATTTATACAATCACATGTCTGGACAATAAAGTAGACATTGGCAGGTATTGGTTTTCTGAAGGCCAATACTAAAACGTCTTGCTTAAAGCAGCTGCGAGCTGAAATTTTGCCCCACTATTCAACATTTGTGAATTCTGCCAGATGTTATTTGGATTATTCAGTGTTTCATCCAGATTTTATTCTTGAGTCCTGGTGAAGACGCTTCATAGTCAGTATTTAAAACCTACATAGTAGTTTCATTCAAGTACATGCATACTTAAATGAAATCTGATCTGGTCTCATATGAAATCAATTTGAAAGGTCACACACTTAGTTTATTATTAATAAATTCTACAACAATTAAGTAATCCATCAAATTGCAGCATGTCTTTTATTTCAGGTAGACCACACTGATGGTCAAAACCTAATAAACTCATATTGACCCCCAAATATTAGTAAATTGATACAAACACATACACAGTATACAGAAAACACATACACATGCAGTTGCTTGGGCTGAGATTAAGATTGAATTTTAGATGCTACATAGCAACTGGGAAGGCCAGGCCACCCTGGAGACAAGGGAGGCTGAGGAGGAGGGGCGAGGGATTTCTATCTCATTGCATCTTAAATCAGATTACAGCTTATTCACTCCTCCTGGCTGGACGAGTTGATGTCAGGAAGCTCTGCAGCTGGAGGCTCCTCCAATCCTTTGCTTCTCATCCTGACCCTCCGCTCATCCTGCCTGTAAATCCTTATATCATTTGATTCTCCGACTCTCTTCTATTTCCTCGTGTCCTCTCTTTCATCTCTTCACTATTTCTTTTTCCTTTTTTGTCCCCAAGAACTGCTAATCATGCTGCTTATGAGTCGTTATCATTTATAACCGGAAAAAGGAGGAGTAATTGTGCTATTTATGAGCTGTAGTCACTTGTGTTTTTCCTTTTCACGGCATTTACAGTTTGGTGAACAAAGCCAACCCTGTGTCCTAAAAGTTGTGTTCATGTAAAACTAATTTGCATTAAGCAGGAAAGTAACTCAAAGTTTTGTTGAAGTTGCTTTGTACACCCATCCACCCACCTAAGGGTGGGTTTCAAACGTCTTGAAGGGTGGGGCAGAAAGCCTGCCTCCAGAGAGCGGGGTGAGACGTGATCTAGTGTGCAAATGGTGATAGTGGTGCATACTTTCAGGCATACTCTCCTTTAAAGGAATTCATGGTGTTGCGTTCACACGTAAATTGGTGGAATTTATAGTATAAAGAATAAAAACAGCCCCCCAATTTTCAACATTGCAAAGCTGTGAGAAGAGGGGGGTTCAGACACTGTTTGACCATCCGATAAGAACTTTGGCTGGAGCATACTAACTACCATAAAAACTTCACATTTCCTGGATTGGAAAAAAGACATAGAGAGAATATAATTTAGGAAGCAATCATGCTTGCTCCAAATTATACTGTTAATTAATTAATTAATATATTTGCCTTTATGTGACAGTTGATAGTGAAGAGGCATACAGGAAACAGAGGAGAGAGGGGGGGTGTCATGCAACAAAGGTCTCTAGCTGGAATAGAACCAGGTATGCTGCAGTTATGTGGGGGTTTCCAGTAAGGCTAATTTGTAGTATATAAACATATTTTGTTGGAGACAGGGTTGACAGAGCAGAAGAAAAACATAGCTGCGTTAGGAAGAGGGATTTATGGGATAAAAGAAAAATTTTAGAGAGTTTATTGGAATTATTTTGGAAAAACCAACAGACCATGCAACAACAGTCTGATATGAAGGTAGCACTGTAATGTGTCAGTGTTTCAATGACTCAACTTGCAACTTCAAGTGTCTTTGTAACCTGAACTTACACACACAGGTAACATGAATGTATATTTTCTGGCTGAAAAGGATCTTTACCTCATGTCTCCATCCACTGCAGTAGAACTGCTATTCCATATATGCAGCTAATTCAGTACAGCTGTCTGTCATATGCAATAGGAGTGCATGCTGACCTCAAAACAACTGTGTCTGTGCGTGACGGACGATTGTTGACCCTCTTGGAAAGGGCTCACACAGCCTCCAAGACAGTAAAGGGGCCCTCTTCATCATGATTAACAGGTTGTGATTGAGGAGGATCAAGTCGACCCATAAGACAGTGTATCGAGCCAAAAGACACCGAGAACAAGAGCTTTGAGCCGAAAGCCAGCGATCAAATGTCTGGGAATTTGGCAGGTGAAGAAGGTGGATTACAGCAAAAAGATCCCACGGGGCTGCAAATCAGCTCTGCAAACTTATGAGTACTGGACTCTTTTCTCTTGCGATTCAAAGTGACTGAATGGGCACAATAAGACTTTCACTACTGCCAAAAGATTGCCTCACATGAGTCTTTTTCTGCTTCTCCTTCTGTGAACGTATATGATGATAATGAATTCTTGTGCAAAAGCCTGTTACACAAACATCATCTAAGGGCCTCTGAGGGTAGTTTGCAAATTCAAGGAAACATTAGTGCTAATAACCGGTGGAAACAGCTGGTGTACGCCTCAAGGCCAATCTGCAGGACTTTTAATTTAATAACAGGTTTCAGTTGAGGCCGATCGTCTTACCTTTTGGGGGAATCTAGGACTTCACCAAGCTCCTCGTATTCCATGTGGAAGACACTGCAGAAGGAATTCTGCAAAAAGAATAAAAGTGAGTTTATTTGTCTGTAACATTACAGCCTGAGTAATGTGGCTAGGACTTTCTGGGGGGCGACGTGCACCCTTTATGTTTTCTGGCCATATCAACTTCCTCATTCCCTCCAATTAAGCCATTACGGCTAAATCCAACATCCAAATACCATAAGTTAAGCAGTGGTGCCGCGCACACTGCCTAAAGCACGTCTCCAAGCATGAAAAAAGGCACACTGATGTATTACCCATCAAGCCTTGCCAGAAGGAGAGTTTCTTTCGACATTCCACGGCTCCTTTTTGCCTTTCCCCCCTTATAGGGACTTGTTTTCTCTCAACTTGCACTCCCAACCCCTCGCAAAGGATCCTTTTTCCATTTTTAAGAGGTGGAGACAGGATGTTAAAGATGGACGAGGCTTCTTCGTTTTGGAAAAGTTTGCCCCCTACCCTTGTGCATACATACACAGACCTTCGCTCTGTGGCATGAATTCACTCTGATCTATCTAGGTTAGGGTAATAAAACTGTTTTAAACAGAAAAAGGACCTGCCGATGTTATGACTTTTATTGGGGGTCTCTGGCAAGTGGGAAAGTTTATAACAGGATGACACAGTATAATGGACTTTTTTTCCCCTGCGTGTAGGAATATTGAAATAAATCAAGGTTGTTTTCTCATATTCTCTGGAAGCATCAGTCAAGGTTTTACATGTCAAGGAAGGATAATGGAATCGTTCCTTGGTCATGCCTGTGAGGGTTTTCACATGCAGTTATCAGCGTCAGTGGCAGATATATCAATCTCACGCAGCCTGCTCATGTTATATCATGGACCTCCAGCAACCCAACACAACACACTGGGAGATTTATGTGTTTAATCAATAGAGGAGCTGAGCATTAGAGAAGGAAAACAAAAGCAAAGAAAAATTAGACTGTCCTACACAGACTCTTATATACACACTATTCACACACACGTTACATTACCGCACAGCCTGCACGTCTGTCTCACTGCGTTACATTAACGCACATCTTTTGGACTATTATCTCTGAACGTATTCCTTATACTTCATACTGTGAATTTTTTCACATTTCTTTGTCAATATGTCTCTTGGTCTTGTTTTAACCATGACCAGGTTCTTAGCATCTTTCCCTTAATCATAGAGGTTGCAGAAAACAAAATGTGAATCATCATGTAGGTGGTTAAAGTTACTGTTTTTATTGTTTTGGTAAAAGGAAAAGACAGCAGGATAGACTCAGTGGGATTTGCAAAGACAGGAAGAAATAAAGAGAGAATAGAAAACAGCAGGTGGTTTAACAACTGTAGAGATTGCACATGTACACGCACTCACACACACACACTGCCTAATATGTTTCAGGACACCTGTAGCCAATTCCAGAATTATTTCTACTGCGGAGAGTTAAACAACTCAGAAGAACAAAACACTCCCAGCGGCAGGCCAGATGTCAAACCCTATCACATATCATTCACACAGCCAAACCTAAAACACACATTCATACACCGTACAGATGCCAGCACACTCAGACACAGTGCATTATGCACACATGCAAACGCATACTAACAAAACACACATGCATGCAAGCACGCTATAAACACCAAATGTAACACACAATATGCATGAAAACTACATAAACCATACACATGCACACACAAGCAAAACACATTATTACATGAACACACTTAGGTATGGCCATGCAAGTACAGTAAAAAACAAATACATCATGTACATACAGTATGCTGAGTATACTGAAAACAAGCATTCACACATTCAAACACACACACACCCACACACGCATGTTTCTAAACAGATGCCATGTACTGCAGTAAAGCGAAGTGAGCCAACGCAGGCCAACATCTTGGAAGCTCCTGTGTTATTGTTGGTACGGTCAAGTGTTAAAGACCAGCACTGTCATTTACTAGACTTCCAACAGGAAAGCTCCTTTCCTCAAGGAAAGGTTGCATTAAAATCCACAAAGCATTGGGTCCTGTTTGAGAAACTACAGACATTTAACACTGACACCTGTATACAGAGGGCCGTCTGGCAGATAAGGCCAGTACAAGTTCCTAATCTCAGAGTAAATGTTTAGTAAGGAAAGAGAGAGACGGGGAGGGGTATAAAAGAAAGGGAGGCAGTTGGTCTGGCAACCCTGAGGTCATGAGAGGGGCACACACATACACACACACATACATATTTCTTGATTCATAACATGAAAGAGTTGGTTCACCCAAATAAAAAAAAAGTTCCTCTAGTAGTACACCCGTGGAGAAAGTTTTGGTTTTCTTTGTTCAGGTTTTACGATATCTGTCTCTGAGATTTCAGCCTTCACCCCAAAACAAAAAGGGGAATAGAATTTCATTTGTGGCTCAGCTTCCCCATCACCAGAAAAAGAAAGAGACCATGCTTGTGGCTCTGTGAGGCTCTACCTAAGAACAGAGGTGCATTGAGCTAAATGTTAATGTCAGCAACATTGCTGATGTTTAGCTGGTGTACTGTTTACCATGTTCAACATCTCAGTTTAATGACAAAAAAATGTGGAACAAAAGCTGAGCACATAAAACCAAAACTATCAGCAGGGCCGCAGACTAACTTCTATTACTGGGAGCACTGTAGCCCCTAATTGAAAATGTTAGGGGCACAGGCACAAAATGTATGTCAAACCTTTCATCAAATTTTTCATGTTCTCAATTTTAACTGTATTACTGACAGATGCTTTGGTAATTAATACAGAAACTACAATGTGCCATTTTATTTTACTTCCCTGTCACATTTTAATTGAATGGTGCCTAACAAATGCACATCCTGAAAGTGGCAATGCTGTTTCACTTGTGTATCTATCTGGCCGTATTTTATTAAGTTGCTGTTGTGTGTCATTAAAGGTTCAGTCTGTCAGTTCTATGGTGCATTCCATTTGACACTGGAAGTTGCAATTTCCAAGTTCAAAGACTAAAGTTTGGAGAACCGCACTACCTCGACTTTGTGATCCAAGATGGCTGCTCTGAGTAGACAGTTGTAGTTTATACCGTTTATTTGCACTTCTGTGTACTTGTGTCTCATATAAATATTCGTACACAAAGTGCTGTTAAGCTGCTGTCTGTGAACGTGTTGCTACTGTGTTTAGTATGAGTAAATACCGCACAATGAGTTTGTTGTGTTTTTTTTATCAAACGGTATAACATTGGCTAACCTGGCTAGTTGTAAACAACAGCTGGCCGAGCAAGGAACGCCTTCAACTCGAGTGTGACGTCATTCCCAGCTCTGACCTCTGACTTCCGATGTAAATGGAAAGCAGCATTAGTGCCATCTTAGTGGTGACGGTTGCGAATTGTAACCACTGGTTCAGCCACCGCGAGTCACATGTAGCTGCAGTTTCAGGACCGCAATCGACTACTACTACTTCTTCGTAAATATTCAACGAAGTGACGAAACACTCTCTGTAGAGCAGTTTGTCTGTTCGGGCTACTGTAGAAACATGGCGGCGCAACATGGTGACTTCCCTGCGGTTATGTAGATAGAAATGGCAATGGTAATAAAAACATAACGATTCATTATGTAAGGTCTTTACACACCACTGAAAACATATAAATATTATTATATATATATATATTATTACACACTGGACCTTTAATGTGTCTTGTGTTTAAACTGCAAACTTGGTTTTCCCCGTAGGATGTGGACCACATCTTGTGCATAAAGCTCATTCTGTTGGTGTTTTTGTTAAATCTAAGCCATGTAAACTCCTCAGCCATTCCTTTCGGAAAACATTGTGTTCATGCTTTTTTCGCCACGGCCTCTTCTGACTCTAACTCATCGACCTCTGCAATTTGCTGCTGGGAAGGACCTGGCTCTGGTACAGGAGGAGTCGTAGATGGAAAAAAATGTGTCAATGGTTCGTTTTGCCATGTGTGTGACGCCACAAAAGTGAGACACCGAAGTGTAGATGACGTTGCCCACGCAGGTGACTAGTCGCTCGTGGGCCCTCCCCTCTCACACACATTGGCCAATGCTGCAAGACTCGCTCCCTCCTCATCTACATGAAATAAATAAAACGTGCAGGTCACATGAGTAGTTGTAAAAACTACTCACACTGTCTCAAAAAATGGTTGCATTTTGTCTGGAGCCCTGATATACCACAAGAGGCACATGATTTGAGTTTTAATTAAAGGTCATTTAATCCACCTTGACTGTATTTTGAATATATCAGTAACTTTTACGAAAGCTATTTTCATAGCCCAGACAATGTGTAACACAAGAGCCGTCATCTGAATGGGTCTAATCTGGTCATAATAAATACCAGGCAAAGTTAAACATCAATGTTTTGTAACCTAATACAAACCACTTCAACGGCATTGCATTCCCCATTCAGTTAACCCAGACCTAAACACAAATATTGAATGGTAAATTGGCTATGTAGTTGATACTTTGTGAAACCAATATTTTGAATAACTTGACACTGGCCATCAGCCCAGTAGAATGAGTTGTAAAACTGAAATGTTGTTGGGATTGGTGGTGAGGTTGGAAATGGAACTTGCTGTGCAGTGCTGGGAGCCAAATGCAGTGATAGAGGTATGCGTAGATAAACTTACACTGAGTCCTGTTTATCTGAGAATATTACTAATGCCAGAGAAATAACACATCCTGCATGTTCGGATCGTTACAAGATTGATAAGGACAAAGTTAGACAAAAAGATTTGATTATATAGCATGCCAAACACACATATCAGCTGCTGAATGTGTGCTCTGGGGGTTTCGATCATACCCCATGATCTTCATAAGAAGACTAAAGTGAGATTGTTCTGTCCACTGCTGTTTCCAAGGTCAAGAAAGAACTTGAATGTTAAGCTCCCAAGACGTCCTCAAAGTGTTTAGAGAAAATGGAAATTTCCACATCTACATTTCAATGACAACTGGCAACTATTACAACCAAGCCCATCTGCTGATGAAGACCCTGTAGCATGACTGAAAGCTCCAGATCAGTTGCTAAATAGACCTTGACATGGAATTGTTTTGTAAACGGTGTTCGTTTTTTGTCTCTTCAGACTTCGTCTCTTCTGCTTCATTCATGCTTCACAATCACAATCTCATGTATCACCAGCTGGCTAGTAACATCCAAGCATTCATACAGGTGCAGACCGTGGCCTTTATGACACTTCTTACTGTATGTTCGGCGAGACATTCATGCCAGCATTATCTGTAACTGTATGACTTCTGCATTGGCCTTCTGATATGTAAGATAATATTTTTTTTGGATATGATGTTTGACATCAGAAATTCTCTTTGGATGGAAGGAGTCTCCAACAGACAGTTGCATTATGGGTTGTTAATGTCGCTAATGTCAAGGGGCGCTGAGTGCAGGCTGAGGACTGAGGTGTGGACCCAAATGCAGACAGAGGCAAGGGAATTGCAGTCCAACAAAGATTCATTAAACAAGTAAAGTAGAACAGGAAGTAAAGTTCACAGGAACACACAAGGACAGCTCTACCAAAGTAAAACACAAAACATGAAAAGACCGCAAAATCAGGGCACGGACACCAGGAGACGGGACCAAACAAGAGGCAAGACTACACTAAAACATGGAGACATAAGACTAAGGACTAAGACACAGACCATAATGATAAAACACAGAAGTACACAGATCAGGAAAACACTTAACATGAACTAAAGCAGGACTAAGAACTAACTAAACAAGACTACACAGAGAAACACAGAACCAAAAACGGACTTAAACAGGAAAGACATGAACACAAACCCACACTCCTAACAGCTAAGCCTCTCTCAGTCTGTTCATAGTGTGTCCCGTGTGACATGTTTCTCCTCTCGTTGCTCCAGAGGCGTGCGACCTCTGACATGTATAGCAATTGTAAATCGCTTTGGATAAAAGTGTCAGCTAAATGAGTAAATGTACTGTCTTTTTAATGGATGTATTGTGTTCTCTTTATTGTGCAAACAAATTAAACTAAATTCAACAAGTTGCAGAATTCAAATGTCTTTTCCTGATATTTAATTAGTCCATTTAAGTTCAATCATTCTTATCAATGACTTTGACATTTCAATTGGTTCCATTCAAATCCTACCATAAAAAACCTATTTAGATAACATACTTATGAGAAAAACATTCTGGCCAGGAAGTCCATTAGACTACAACATTACCATTTAAGTATAATTTTATTAAATCAGCAAATAATAAGCCATCTGTAAAATGTTTACATAATCAGGCTCCTAGGACTCTCAGTGACATGATCAAACATCTGTCTCAATTAACCAGCTGTTCTTTGTACATGCAGTTTTTCTGACTCACATCTGTGACTGATCATAACCGACACCAACAGAAATGAATTAAATAACCTGGACAGTTTTCTGAATAGGAGCCACTGGTGGGTCCAGCCCAGCCACCAACAGCTGCATGACCAAGAAAGCTCTGAGAGAATGGTATCAAGCACTAACTTAGCCTTGTGGAACCCCACATTTTCTGGGTGGACAGTCTCATATATTTACTCTGTCATTTTCTCCTCTCGCAATTACCCTGAATCACCACCCTCCTTCCAAAGGACTGCTGTTTGTGGTCCAAAACCATGGCTGAGCTCTTGACTTGCTGTCGTCATATTGACCGCCATGCACGCCCACTCCACTTACTCCAAAAATACAGCAAGCACAGAGAGAAACACAGAGGTTTTCTCTTTTGTGACTTTCACTGTGATAAAGTGACACTCGATTTTAAATCTTAGTTAAAAAATATTCGTTTTTTCAAGAATGGGAAATCGCTCCAAAACAAACAACTAAAAACTCTCAACCACATCTCACAGTCTTTATAAGCAAATGAGGAAACAGAACCACTTTTTGACAACTGCAACAGCTTTGAATTGGTGCAGTCACCATTTGCTGACAGAGCCTGTGAGATGTGGTAGACTGACCTAGAACAAGAGCTACATGTCTTCAGAAGCTAGAAGGGCATCTCTCCCAAACAAACAATTAAACTCTTTCCAGAGCTTTCAAAGGCATCTCATGGCCTTCATCACTGAATGAGGAAACTACACCGGCTCCATGAACAACTCAACCAACTTGGAAGTGATTGTCATCATTTGCTAATGAAGGCCATCAGATTCAGTTGAAAGTGCCGGGAAAAGCTAGTAAATAATAATAATAATAATAATAATCCTTATTTGTAGAGCACTTTTCAAAAACAAGTTACAAAGTGCTTTAACAAGTGTAAAGAATAATACAAAAAAAAAGATAAGAGCATGAAAATTTAATATAAAATTAGTAAAATACAATAAAATAAAAGGGATAAAATAAAGTCAAATAAGATCGGGAAAGGCTCTCCTATAAAAGCATGTTTTAAGAAGGGACTTAAAAGAGTTCACTGACTCAGCCGACCTGATTTCCTCGGGCAGGCTGTTCCAGAGCCTCGGGGCCCTGACAGCAAACGCTCTGTCCCCTTTAGTTTTCAGTCGAGACTCTGGAACAGAAAACAGACCTCTGCCCGAGGATCTCAAGGTACGTGCTGGTGCGTATGGGACTAAAAGTTCAGAAATATAACAAGGCGAGAGGCCATGAAGAGCTTTAAAAGTGATCAATAGAATTTTAAAGTCAA
>NC_060161.1:8994868-9130335 GCF_021292245.1 Micropterus dolomieu
AAATAAGATCGGGAAAGGCTCTCCTATAAAAGCATGTTTTAAGAAGGGACTTAAAAGAGTTCACTGACTCAGCCGACCTGATTTCCTCGGGCAGGCTGTTCCAGAGCCTCGGGGCCCTGACAGCAAACGCTCTGTCCCCTTTAGTTTTCAGTCGAGACTCTGGAACAGAAAACAGACCTCTGCCCGAGGATCTCAAGGTACGTGCTGGTGCGTATGGGACTAAAAGTTCAGAAATATAACAAGGCGAGAGGCCATGAAGAGCTTTAAAAGTGATCAATAGAATTTTAAAGTCAATTCTAAAACATACTGGGAGCCAGTGTAATGAAGCTAAAATAGGAGTAATGTGGTCATATTTCTTTGTTCTGGTTAAAAGCCTGGCAGCTGAGTTCTGGACAGTCTGGAGTCGATCGATGGATGGATCTTTAGTACTAATTATTTAGGGTTTTTATTTCATATTTTTCATTTATAGTGTCACTATTTTCAGTACAATATATCCAGTATTTCAGTAACACAACAAATTATTACTAGGTATATATAATAAAGTGAAAACAATTAAGAACACTCTGTGACACTGTACTGTTCCTGAGGCCACAAAAAATGAGTGCTAGCATGGGGTGCACTTCAGTCAAAGACACATTCTTTAGACAATTTATGGCAAATGGTTATATACTGTTAGAGGCTCTGCTCAGGGAACATAAATCTTAATTAAATAAGCAACACCAAAACTGTAGCTCATAACGCGGAAAAGGTTTGGGGAGGGAGCTGAGCGAGTATTCAGCGTCGGCATGAGTGAGTTATTTGTCCAAGTTATTGTAACCTGTTACAATGAGTCTCTTCTCCATTGTCCCTAACAAATAAAATGGCCGTGCTGTACAGTGATGGCGAAGCATAAATGAAACAGCTGATGTCAATCAGCTAATGCGAGAATGACTTTAGTGCTCTGCCTGAACTAACACCGTGCTCCATTTGTGACATCTATCAAAATCTCCCTCTAATCAGTGAGACATATTCTGACCAGCTCCCTATTCTCAAATAAGAGAAAGTGAAACGCAAACTTCAGAGTTCTAAAACTAGAATGGTAGTCTTTTTGATAAAGATTTCAGATTTTTAGTTGCCTTTAATCAACACCATTTCCCATGAGCCCTAGATCTTTGTGGGCTAAACGAGGCTTGTCCATGGGTGAGTTGGTTACAGACCGCAGATATAAAAAGTTGGAAAATGACTTGACAAAACACTAGTCCTACTCTACAGTTTTGACCCACTACTCACTCGTTTACCTTAAATTACTGCAACATACAAGAGGTTTAGTAATGTAACACAGATTTTAAATGCACTACCAAAATCTGCTGCCCCACCAAAGTTGTTACCTGATGCTTAGCTCTTGTAGCCTGCATGGAAAAACTGAGAGCACTGAAAATCAGAAGAAGCTGTATCACTGACCACAGCCAACATAGTCTAGCGGCAGCTACAGTGCTCCCTGAGTCGTTACAAAAAGCCTTGAAATGATTACTGAGCATACTTATTGTGGATACAGGTAGTTACTCTTTTTTACATGTATATATATTTCCAGATTTTCTGTGCAGGTTTTTAAGAAGCCTTGCACCTATTGAGATGTGAGGAACACTGTAACAAAGCTCATCTATCAATCTCTGTATGACGTGTGTGTTCATTCACTGATCCTGATCCTGTGGGCTTGTTTTCTGCGTGTCAGTGTGGGTTTTTCAGGCACTGGACGCCCCTGAGGGGGACGAGCCAAAACAAATGTTAATGCCCACAGAGGACTCTAACAGGCTCTGTGTGCATGTGGTTGTGAGTCACTAAGTCAGAAGTATAGCCCGTATTTACATTAAAACGCGGCCAGCTACTGTTCTGTCTGCTCTGTATAGAAAACAGAAACTCCACATTGCATTTCCACTTGCTGTCAGAAGTGTCAGAAGTCTGTCTGACACCATTATGCTCCTGAAAGCTGTCATGTATTTCCTTCTGTTGGAACAAAACAGCCTTCCATTGCTGTACCTACTTGCTGTAAATCTATTTGTGCAGCTGCTTGTTTTGACATGGAGGTGGTTAACTTCTGCTTCGTGCCTTGCCAAAGGTTTTAATATAAAAAGTAAGGAATTAAAAAATATATGTGCTCATGCTCATCATGTATTCATTGTGTTAATGCTCTGCTAAGATTTTTTAAGGCTTATGCTGGTCATGTACTGTTTGCTAAGGTGGCCAGGTTCCCTCCCTAAAAGGTCTTCACAGAGGACGATGGAATAGTCTCTATATATTTCGGTGTACTACAGTATACACAGGGCTGGGTGATAAATCAACTTACTTAGATTCAAAATTGTTTTTGCACAGTATGTCAAATGTCTACACTGTGACAGTCAAGTTGTTACAATGTGCAATGTGTTCTTTTCAGTCTAAAGGTAACATAGCTGACTACATTCACTGTCTCGTACGGCAATCCATTTTTTCTTCCATTTTATCTTCATTCCGTTTTCCCGTGATAATTGGATATCTTGTGATCTCGAGATAACAGCTGTTGTTTTCCCGTGATGACGGAATAATTTTCTCGTGATCTCGAGATAACAAACCATAGCCGAATACAGGGGTCGGCAGGTGCGTTTCTTTACGATAATTTCAGAGAGCTTATCAGTATCACTGGTTAGCTCAGTTGGTAAAGCACAGGGCTTGCAATTCAAGAGTTGTGTGTTTGACTCCCACTCTCAATGATTTTTTTTCTTCTTTTGTGTGTTTTTGTATTATCCCCTTCTACAAAGTTGTTATGAAGCGATTCAGGGGAATCTCCTCTGCCTGTGATGATGGGGAAATGAAAAGTCCGTAGGTTGACGGATGTGGACCAATCGCCGGGATGCACACAGTCTCTTCATAAGAACTTTGTTTAAGAGGATTATGAAAAAGATATATTTTTTTTAAAAGTTGGTCCACAATGAGGATCAAACTCACAAACCTGAGATAATGCGTCCTACGCTTTGCCAACTGAGCTAACCAGTACCGTCAAAATTCATACTGAAATTACCGTCGAGAAATGTCCCTGCCGACCCCGTGTTAAACTACTGCGTTGTTCTCTCGAGATCACGAGAAAATGATCCCGTTATCACAAGAAAATGGGAAAAAAAAATAGTTGAATGGATGGCCGCTCAGGGCGTCCGTAGGCTTGAGCCCTAACAGTCCCATAAACTGTAGCATGAAAAGTCGCAGCATATGCTCCTGGTGCCTCCCGTCTGTCCCCAAGCATCTAGCTTCTCTGGCTATCTCACTGTGAGTCTAACGATTGCATCTACAACGGGCACAGACTGGAAAAGGACTCTGCTCACTAATTTGATCCCTTAGTTTGTGTAACTGAACCAGGTTTGGCTATGTGTAAGGAACAAAAGAACTGCAGTAAATGCCCTATATATTAGTATATGTTCAGAAAGTGAACTAGTCAAGATGAGAATCTTCCACTTTTCTTCCACATTTTCATTTTCATGTTACATGGCATGTAAACATTGTACCTGTAGATGACAACAAGCGCAAGTGCTTGAATACGAATTACAACAAATTAATAGTAAGGGGATCAAAGGTCACAGGAGATGATGGGAGCTCTGATGAAGAATCCAGTACAGCACACGGACACATCAAACAACAGAATAATTTATCATTAGATGTAAGACATGTCTTTGAGGCAAGGCCGCACAAAAGAAAATGAAAAATCTCATTTAAATCTCTTCCCATCAAAAAAAACGATTGTAACTACTTAAAAAGTAAGATAAACAGATGTATCACCTGCCATATCACGTGCCAGAAAAGAACAGAAGTTTAAGGTTTTGCATACAAAAAACACATTTTCTGTATGCAAAACCTGATCTAATACAACCTGTTGCTGCTCAGTGAAACCAACCGGTGAGTGTTTTTTGCTTTTACTTACAAAGTAAATGTTAATTGGACAATGTAATGGCTATAGACTAATGGTATCATCAGCGTTTAGATTGGTTCCCTATAAGCATCACTTTCACTATATAATCCTGTCTGCCACCACCGACGAGCTCCTGGGGGAAATGATAGCTCTATTTATGGCACAAAGGAAGTGCATCAACCATTTCGCAACCAAAGGAAGAAGAGGATAGCGCTTTTGTTTGCCCTGGTAGCTATTGGTAACCATCCACAGGTAGAGGAAATGCCAGTGTGGCATAACCGCAGTAACTGAGGAAACTGTTGGCATTCTTTCTACTAGATCAATAAGTAACAAAACCTACGTGGTGTTTTACTCATAACATTTTCTTATTCCAAAGTGGTGGTGTTAGTTTCTTCATGGAAATTTGGAAACAAATGCTGTGTGTCCAGTTTTGAAAGGTAGTTGCTAGGCTCTGAGGAAAACACATAGCGAGGTAGAGATAGGTTGTCTTTGCGACAACAGCGACAACAATAACACCTCTTGGAAAGCAAGGGGAGGAAAGTTGAACAGTCTGTAAATCAATTTCAGTTCCTCTAACTGACAAACTATGTTAACCTACTGTGTCATGATATGCAAATTCCTACTTTTAATAAAAAATGTATATAAATATAAATTATAATAGCAAATAAATGAAAAGAGGAAAACACAGTTAAAGCCTGAGAGGATAACATTGTTTACCTCGATTATATTGACACACCTTCACATCCTTCACATTCCTTTCCTAGTCGATGCATTTGTCACTTTTTCATTTTGTCTTGGCAGTTCATTCTCTTCCTGCCCATATCGTATGCTCAATGGAAGAAATGTTCACCTGCGCCACTTTGTCTTTGTTTGTGCTACTAAATCATTCATTATTCAATACTTATTTTTACACACACAGGCTTTTGTCTACTACCAGGCTATTATCAGCTCATTTGTTCTAATGAATAATGAAAAAGTAAATGAAGGAAGAGTGGCTGTAACTTCTATACAATCCAAACCACATAACTGGAACTGACCACCATTAAATACATTATCTAAATGTGTGTGGCATTCGATTTTCAAACCACATTATCAGTTGTTGCAATGTACTAAACAAGCTGGGTGTGACCCCGCCCTTTCACAGAACTACCAAGTTAATGTTAGCGACGTGTCTGAATGTGAAGTAAGTTGATCACTGGAATCATTTACCTAATCCCACTAACCATTAATTTGGTGGCACATCATTTGTAAACCTGTGCATAACACTGTGATGTGTGTATCACATTCTGTAGAACCAGTTATATGTTGGAAATGTAGCTAAATAAAGGTTAGAACCTACAACAACTTTAACTTTTCAACCAAATGTAGTCCAGTTTTAACAGAAAGCTAGACATATTTTCTGTTCTGTGACACTTTGGGAAAAAATGGAAAGCTTTCAATCACATTCTGAATGGTTCTTCTGATGGATCTATTTGGTTGCTGTTATCTTGGTCTTTCACAAAAAGCTTACCTTATCTTTGAAGTAAAAATATTAAAAGATTTTTTTTTAATACATTAAATTTTTCCAAAGCATGTGTGCCACAATTATTGGCACCCCTTTGAAAATCCTATGATTATATTAAATCTAACAGAAGTGTATTTCCAGTCATATTTTACATTTAGAAGTCCACCTGTTTGATTAGGAACTCTTAAGTGCCATAACTTAACCATGACTTCCTGTTTCGCTGGTGTATAAATATGTGACACAGGCCAGATTCTCTTGGTCATTCATCACTGTGGGAAAGACCCGAGAACACAGTGACGATGTGCGACGAAAAGTTGTTGAGCTGCACAAATTGGGACATGGATAAAATCTCTGAACAGTGATGTTAAGAGTCGGCCTGGAAGAGGACATGTGTGTACACACTGACCCTAAGCAGCGTGAGAAGGATGGTTCGACTGGCAAAAGAAAAGTGAGCTCAGAAAGTCTCCAAAATGACCATCAGACGCCACTTACATCACCATAAATTGTTTGGGAGGGTTGCTTTCAATAGGACCAGATTATACGAGACCAAAATAGATCTATTTGGGAACATCAAAGGTGGGTTTGGCGTGAAAAAAGCCATCCAGAAAACCACCTTATACCCACTGTGAAGTAATGGTGATGTTGTGGGTTGTGTTTTTCTTCTGAAGGCCCTGGATATGTTGTTAGGATACATGCAGGTGCGCAGCTGATGGCTCATTGCAGAGGGGGTAAGGACCTCCTAGAGGGCTCTTATACAATGGGCACTTGTGTTACAATTTTATTGTTACGAAAAATAGAGAGGGAAACAGAAATACAGCATACAGGCTGCCGGCTGCTTTCACATCAGTGGTTCGGTTGATTTGGTCCGTAACTGGAGAGAATCGTGGGCCTGGGGCAGCTGCACCCTCTGCCCACCTGCTCGCGCCGCTACAGGATACAATGCATAATGGATTACCAGCAGATCTTAATTGAAAACCTCACAGCCTGTGCCAGAAAGCTTTATATGGACCGCGGTTGGACCAGTTGTATGTTGAAAATATAGCAAAATAGCAGGACAGTGAGCCAAAGCACACCTCAAAATCTACATAAAAATGGTTCACCACCATCAAGTAGTGATGCACGATATTGGCTTTTTTTCCCACTGATCCGATAACCGATTGCCTACAATTCATGAACGATACCGATCTGGTAACCGATAAATTCTTCACATTTTTGTAAGTAATAAAGAAGTTTTAGTGCTTTGGGGATAACGTCTGCTGAAGTGTCTGTAGCAGAGCTAATATCTCCAGTCAGTAGTCTAGTCTACTCAATAAGTAAAGTTAAGATACTGCTATTGAGTCTAGCGCGATCTATAATGTAAAGTTAAGTCTCGAGAGACAAGTCATGCAATTTAAATGAAATCAGATTTAACTTGAAATGTGATGAATAAAAAATTTAAAAAGACGGTAAAGTGAAGGTAACAGGTGCATTTGAGATGACTTTCGCCGACTCTGTAGTCTAACATGAGCTGCAGGTGACTGCAGGGGCGGGGTATAAAAACAGCAGTGTCAAGCGCATGTAAGCGCAAGCCAATAATTTATCAGATCGATAATTATCGTGCATACCTAGAATCAAGCGGTATCCATCACATTGATAATGACCCTACAGAGGTTAAATAGCTGGGATTCTCTGCCAGTCAGTAAGAACAGAAGAAGCCTCTTAGATGAGGGGCAAAATAAATGTCTGGTTACCCTTGATTTTAAACTGCCTTGGATAACTTTGGCCTGACCTCGTGCTGCTGTTTTACTGCATTCAAACAAAAAGCATAGTTTGTATGATTTGAGGATGGATTTGGTGCACTAGACACCGAAGTATGAACATGGTGTGAGCGTGTGTGTGGATGTGTGTGTGTGCATGTGTGTGTGTGCATGTGTGTGTGCGCACTGACCATGGAGTCTTCGTCAGCGATGAAGACGGTACAGGCCTGGGCCTGCATGAAGGACAGGATGGTTCCTGCGATCTTCCTCAGTAAAACTTCCAGACACTGCTGCTCCTCAAAGATCAGACTGGCCAGGTCCAACAGCACCTGCTCACACACACATTCACACACAGGAGAAAACATCATGTTGAGAGTTGTGTCTATCTATCTATCTACCTACCTTTAGAAACACACATTCACACCCACCTGATTGCGTCTGTTTTCCAGCTGCGATGTCTCATAGAGCTGAGCGTTGTGCAGGACAATGCCAGAAAAGGCCAAGTAGGCTGAGAAGTCCTGTTGGAGGGGAACAGAACAAGATCTGAATGGTAAGGATGGAACTACAGGAAACAAGACCAGACTGTTTCATGGAAAAGACATACATCAACGATGAAGGAGCAGAAGTACAAAGGAAGATGACAGATGATATGAGGAAGGACACATATGTAGAGAAAGGTGGACAGAGTTACGGAGGTTTTATATGCAGTGAATCTGGGGGCTCAGAACAGGTAAGGTTATGCTTCTGCTAGCAGATGTAAGGCAGCCTGTCTGACACCACAGTCAAGAGCAACATGCAGTATCTTGCCAATGACATATTTTGAAAAAAGTCTCTGAATCTGGACACATTAATACAATGTAGTGAAAGTGAACCAGTGAACTTTACTGACCTTTTCATCCTGGTCAGTGAAGGCACCGTCCTCCCCACATTTTTTATTGATAGCCTGAGCCACTCCGACTACCTGTGATGGATAGGATGGATAAAAAAAAACAGAGAAAGGGTTTGTTCCTGTACATAGATCTAAGAAAAATAATTGCAATGAAAATAATAATTGGAGCATAACTTGTTTTGACTATTTTGAAAATCAGTGCTGCAGAAAAAAACATTCAAAGTCAAGTTGTGCCAGCGTCTTTGTGTTTCTCATTGGAAAATAGAACAAAGTCAAATACAGCTCTGTTGATTTATTTTATAGCTATACGCAATGTGTGTGTGAATGAAAATATTGAGAATAGGACTTTTTATAACATCTTTGAAATGATGCACGAGATTGTTGATATGTTTTCTAATCAACTTTCTCAAGCCTCCTGTCAACATGAAATGTGGCTGTCAAAGAGGTCAGAATTGATAAATCTATTTATTTTAAAAGGATATTGATTTTAAGACTCCACAGAGACTAACTGTAAACTGGATAAGAACGTCAGCTATGTGTCTAAATGGTTCAAGGGCACTTGCAGTACAACATTATGGGAAATATGGTCTTTAGCTGTTGACATATGCCTTCAACTGTTCATGCTCAGTACAGAGAGAGGTCCAGAAGAAGCGATGTCGATCTTTTAGTCTAACTCTGGTTGAGATAGAAAACAAGAATATCTCCTAAAATGCCAGTATATTTCTTTAAATTATTTTTAAATAATCCTGATTACAAACAATAGTACAGTATAAATAACTTGTGTAGATGGCTCCTCGCAAACCGAAAAAGTATAATAATCAAAACATGTAACAGACCATTTAGTTTGACAAAAAAAAGATAACTCAAGGTTCACTGACTAGCTTTTTTTGGCACTTTTGGCTGCACCTTATGGTCTTTCTCAATGGATTGGAGATTTCTCAGTTGTCATGGGGATTGCGCGGTTGTCATCACATGAAGTTATACCAAACATACATGATGACAACTGAGCCCTGTCCATCACAACTGAGCAAACTCCATCTGGTGAAGAACACCATGAGGTGAATGGACATTGAGTTACTTTTTTTTTCTAAAAAAAAAAGTAGTACAGATGCTATCGTACCCTGTAAAGCACACTGAACTGCCCTGGCGTATGAATTGTGCTATAGGCCTACAAATAAAGTTGCCTTGCCATTAGCCTTCCCTTGGCTGCTAAAATCTAATTGGGCTTGACAAATGAAAAACTAGATAAACAACTATGCATCTTGTTTATGGATATCTTCTATTACAGCAGATCAAACACAAACTTTAACAAAACACAAACAAAAAGATTAAACACAAACTGCACTGTTTGCAGTATGTTCCAATTTGTCTTGTCCTACCTCGTCTCTGTGGTTCTTGATGGGAAGGCAAAGGATACTCTGGGTTTTGTAACCTGTGATCAAGTCCACCTCAGCATTGAATCTGGGATCCTGGGGAGGTAAAGCATATGTCCAGAATTCAATCCCACAGACCTAAATTTTGGGATTTTCGGCTTTTAACAATCATATACTATTTTTTTGTCCTTTCAAATCAAAACCAAAAGCAGAAATGCAAGAAAAAAGATTAAACAGTGTTTTGTTTTGGTATGTCATGTCAGGCTAACATGCTAGCATTACTTTAAAGGCCAGAAGTTAGCACTAATGATGTTAGTTTGTAGAGTAACAAGTTATGTTAAAAAAGATGCATGACCACCAAGTAGAATTTTTTGTTTGAATGTTGGTGGGTCTGTCCTGCTGGGACATGTAGCTTTAGCATGATATCATGTATGTAGATACCAAGTGCATATTTAAACAACAGAGTGTGTTTTATAATAAGTCATGTAGCTAATGTTAGCTTAATTAGCTAGCTTGCTACATGTGACAAAATCTGTCAGCAAAAGTTGTCATTACAGCTGACAACCATTTGGCTGGAAATGCTCAAATTTCGAGTGGCAAATCTTCCAGCATTAACAAGATGTAAACTGCCTAGCCCATGTGCCATCAGCTTAACAGGTGTAGCAACACTAAACAAGGGGAGAGAGGTTTAGCGAACAGTCAATTAGGAGCGGCATTTGAAAAAGTCTCAGTCATCAGCAGCTTCAGTCCAGATCTCATCCGTATTCAAAGCCTCATGAATCCTGCCAAATGGTTCAAACAGCTCCACTTGCATAAAGAACCAGATATACTATAGTAGCTGCATGCATGCAGCAGCCCCATTTCGCCAAAATGGTAGGATCCTTATTGTCAGAATTATGTAACACAAAATTCTTCTCCCAAAAAAACATTTACATAGTTTTTTGTTAGTACTTGCCATCAATCACAAGGAGGCAAAAACCTTCTCTGGTATGTAAATATGGAATTTGAGGGAGAGAGAGAGAAGTGGCTTCTGAAGGCATGCTCAGGGCGGGTGGATGCAAAGATGTTTAGAGGACTATTCTCCTGTTTGCAACCGACCTTTAAACACCCGGCTTCTCTCTGTCCATTATCTCTATCCTCCAAACTCAAGGGGCCTGTGTGTGTATGTGAATATAAACCCAGAGGAAAAATCTTTTGCTCAGAATAGTCTTTTCTTTAACTCTTGAGAAAACACTAAGATCTCAATAGTAAATCTTTTTGAGATCACTCCAATCTGAATTGTTGCTCCTAAAACCCCTTTGGAGAAAAGGATGAGATGAAGTGAGATTGAGGTTTTGAGACTTGGGTTAGACAAGTTGATACTGAATTGAGATTATAATAGGATAATTGAAAGTAACAGATGAGACCTCATCATTGTATCTTTTTGAGTTCATTAATGTCTTGCTTATTGCTCCTAAAAAGCAGTTGCGAACTCTGGGGAGATGTTTGTATTACATTACTGTCTATGCTTGGAGAACCATGCTAGAGGCCAGTGAAGGACTTATTGTCTTTAAGTAGAGTACAATTTTCCTTTACTTAAAAGAGGAGAAATACCATACCCACAATTCATAGTGAAACATAGTGAATGTACTTAAGTATCAAAAGTAAAAGTGCTCATTCTGTATGACAGATACTTGTTGTGTATCAGTTCTTGCGTGCATTCGGTCCTTAATGAATTAATCTGTAAACATCATGTCAAAGTATTGGGTGTTCCAGTTATGCTACCTTAACAAAAAATTGTAAAACATTTGAAAGTGCATTATTTTCAATGTCAAAATTTAGTATATTTTTCTCAGTAACTTGTAACAGATAATTAACAATAAATACAATAAGGATTTAAAATTAAGGGCAGTAAAAGTTCAAACCCCCATAAAAAGAAAATACTCAACCTCAACATTTGACGTAAGTAAGCTTTTTTTCTGATCCACATTCTGGAGGCTGAAATTACACTTATTTAAGATACTGTAGAGATCTCATCTTTTGATCAGAGTAAGTGTATTATAACTTCTGCCAAAAAGCAAAAGTCAGAGTAGCGCAGTCGTGAGTATGACCGTTGTTATAGTGATGGAATTAGTGCAGTGGAAATGTACAATACGCTTAATTTATCTTGCAAAACAATGGGCCTCATTCATGAAAGGTTCCTATAGGCTACACAGGTTTAACTTGTGCAAATGTATAATGTTGGAAAAATAGCAATATTCCCAAAAAAGTAAATATATAAAATTAACTAATAGTTGGTATAATTCTCTTCTCTTCTAGAGTTTTTAGCTAAAATGCCCTTATATCACGTAGCCTACGTCTAATGACCAAAACACTGCCTCACTCCAGAGCAAGAAACACTGTCTGCCCACACACTTTACTTACACAGTATTCTTGTGTGGCAGGATGAAAATAAAACTCAGTGAGTGATAGATAAGTCCCGCCGCTGAAATCAATGTAATCCTGAGCGGACTAATGGGAAGGTAAAGATCTAGTCAGAGAGCTGGGGAGTCCCTCGGATGACGCAGATGGACTTCCTGGAAGTATCGGGTTCTGCAGTAGTGCACACACATACACACTTGCACACATTCTGCCTGCACAATATACACTCAGATAATCTAGAGTAACAGTTTGCATTAACTCAGCCAGTTAGTGCACAGCATGATACTCAAACTTATACACACACTAATATTGATTTACACACACACACACGCACACACACAGAAACAAAGTGAGTCATTGCAGAACACAAACACACTCTCACACACAAAACAAAAACGAGTAGTAAACACAAACACATACACACATATGTAGACACACACACAAAACCACACTTAAACCCTCAAGGGCAGTCAGTCGGAAAGTGCACACTCACACGCTCACACACTCACACACACAGCAAGCTAATTAGACACAGGTGGACACTCCCATCAGCCTCTCTTTTCTCGCCTTGTCTGCTCTCACGCATCGCTCACTCCTAGTCACATCATCATCATCATCATCTTGTGGTTGGCAGGCAACCAGAGGAAGGCACACAGCAGGGAATCTCTCTCTCTCTCTCTGTCTCTCTCTCTCACACACACATACACATAGCTAATGATGTCTGACGCTGATGATGCTGTTCTGTGGTCCCTGATGCGTGAATGAAGGGTCTATTTTTTTGTGACATGTGGCACACAGATGCACATGGATCAGCAGCACAAGGCACGGAACTGAAGGAGTACTACTGTCCATCCTCAGGGGCATGGGAGAGTTGAAGGGGGTGAAAGTGTGAGGGGTGAAAGGGACAGGTGCATGCTGGTGTTCTGGAGTGGCATGATATACATTTTTCTGAGATTTAGTGTGACTTGCACATCTCTGACGGTCACTGCTAATAAATGCATTACAAATACAATTAGAAAAAAGACAAAAGCTGCTTATAACTGCAGAACTTGACTGAGTGCGATCAGGTTTTTAACTTTCATTTGATATCAAAGTAATCCAGTGATCATTGTCTGTGCGTTAGGGATGGGTCACAACTTTTGAATTTTGAATAGTCATAAAATTAAGATTAAAGATTGAATAGTTTGTGCGACTATTGTATAGTATTTTTGCTTGAAATGCCGAGTCCTACTGTCCATCCATGGGTCTGCACATCCTCACCAGGAAAATGGCCCTATAGCTTGATTATTACATAATTTATTATGATCCGAGTTTATGGATCAAGTAAGCTTAGAACTTCTACTCAGGAGACCGAGGTTCGAGTCCTGTGTATCTAGTGGAAGTGGAACAAGACATGTTTTTAATTAATTATCGTGCTGTACTTGTCAACGCTCTTACGTGTCATTTTGGGGAACGGTCTTAAGTGTCGTTGTACTTTCCAAAAGACATACTGTAAATGTCTTGGTATGAGGACATGTTGCATGGATACACTGCAAACAGGAGCTGCTAATAGCTAATTCACATTCATTAATCTAAACAAATAGGCTAAAAATGTTGATTTAGCTGTAAACCACAGTGTAACTGACTGAATTCATGGCAACATTAAACTTCCTGCTCACCAGGAGGGTAGCTGGCATTGGGTGGCGCAGTTGTTTCGATTTTGTTGACCCACAGTGTCAAGACTCTAAAAACCCCTGATGTAAAGGCCATATCTCCAACATGATCAAAACCACAAGGTTTCATGTTATAACAGGAAATGTTTCTTGCCTTAACGAGATATGTTTGTATAGTATGCACAATAGAAACATAACTAAAATATAATATAGTAAGAAAACGTTCTTGTCAAAATGGAATCATTAAATATGTGGAAAATATGTCTTTAGAATTATGTAATTATAAAAAGGATTTTTTATAAATACAAAAACTTCAAACCAGTCATTGTCAATCTGTACAGTTGACTTAAATGTAGATCAATGTCCTCTCTTGTGACCGAAAATTTGTCCTACTACAGCATACCACCCTATCATATCATAACAAGAAAAGTTTCTTGTTAGTTGTGTATCATGAGAAAGTTATGTACAGAAAAAAAATCTTAAAATGTGTCCAATTTTTGCGATACCCGTCTCTGAGATGTGAGCCTTCACCCCAATACGATGGAGGTGAATAGGAATTTTCATTTAAGGTGGTCACTTCCTTTTAAAACAAAAAAAATCAATGTACCAGTTTGTCTTCTCCAGCCTAATTCTTACTGATTCACTTCAGCACACTCAAGTTGATGGCTATAGAGAAAAACAGGAAAGAAAATCCTAAACAGCAGTGAGGTAATTCCTTTACCTACTGTTACAGTACAACACAGGGCTTTCAAGGACTTTATGGAAACAGCTGCCAACAGCTTTAAACAACAGGACATTTGATTTTAACCCTATGAATCTGTAAGGCTATAGATTATAATTTAAAATTTTTGGCAGTGCTCTGGTGAAAAAAACATAACACTCACACTGAAATTCATTGTGGAGAAAGATAGTTTTGACAATTTAGATGAGGTCAGTGGGATATGACCACACACAAGACAAGTGCATTTAATCTCAGCATACTTGTTGCCTTTCTCTGTTTCTTGTTTCTCTCGACCACTCTCTACCTCCCTCTCTCTCTTCCACCCACACTCACATTTCGTGCATATCTGCTCCTTTTTGAAGACACCCATAACTCTTCCAGAGGAGGGTCGCACTAAAGTGTGCAGCCAGAAACACACACATGCACATACAGTACTCCCACAAATTTGCACGCTGGTAGTGATATCACTACATTCTTGTCCTTTCCTTCTCGCAAATACACGTCTTTCACTATCAGATGATCAGTTTTTCATCGTTTAATCAGGGAACAGTGTTTTAAAAACAAATAAGATGAGGCTCAATCTGCAAAGGTCACAAAGCTGAAATCCAATCCGCAGCTAGATGTCTATGAAGATTCTCAGTCATCCAGGTCATAGTTATCCAACGAAGGTTAAAATGAAGGGCAACTGGACTTGGTTGAAGCTAGGGCGAACTTACATATTCAGTTTGTTTTTATGTACTAACTGCATTTACATGCTGATTGTATCGACAGCTCTTTCTAGTTTGTCCCTCATTCAACCTTTCACACACACCAATGGTGGCAAGCTACCGTCCAAGGCCCTGGCCAAACCATTGTGAGCAATGGGGTTCACTGTGTGGCTCAAGGAAATATTGTCGTCTAATTGTCTAATTATTATTAATCATCAATACATCATTTGAAAATTTAGCATCAATGGCATTTTCTTCAAACCAGAGAGAATCTTTTACTTAGGTTTTGTTCTTCGACTTATTTAAATTTTTACCAACCTTCATTTAAGGAATAATTCAACCTTTTGGGAAACAGACTTATTTGCTTTCTTTCTAATAGTGAGGTGAGAACACTGATGTTGATCTTTTGTTCAGAGCTGGAATGAGGGTGTGGTTCGCCTAGCTTAGCATAAAGACTGGAAGCAGGGGGAAAGAGCGAGCCTGGTTCCGTCCAAAGTTGAAAAATACGCCTACCAACACCCCTGAAGCTCATTGATGCAAATGTTGTATCTTGTTTGTTTAAAATATACATAAAAGAAACGTAACGTTTTGGTTTTAGGGGAGTAATGTGCTGGAACTATTTCCTGGCCAACAACAGTTCATCCTTCACCAAGAAATAATAATGGCATGTAACTCTCCACAAAAGATGAGTATAAACCATACCATTGGTAACAGATTTCAAAGTCAGGTTGGTTTGATCAATGACAGTGAGTGAAGTGGCAGTGAGGGACATTCTGTTGAAACCTGATCACTCAAGTCAGAACCCTGAAACTGTCTGGGGTCAAAATGTCACCAGACACTCTGCAGCTACTGAGTGAAAGAGAAGAATTGTGAAGTGTGTGTGTGTGTGTGTGTGTGTGTGTGTGTGTGTGTGTGTGTGTGTGTGTGTGTGTGGTGAAGATGAACCCTCCAGAGGAGCGCTTTGACCTATTTGCCCATCTTTGATTGCCCCTCTCCCCCCTCAAGTCTGTGCTGTGTCAGCAAAAACCCATCACATGTACCCAAAACAAACACACGCCTGTTTCAGCGCACCAGCATTAACGCTGACCCCTGTAATGTCAAATAAAATGAGACAAAACCTTGTGATTTTCTCACCTCGTAAGCGTTCTTGATATTTAGCGGCTGTCCTGTGGCGGCTACATGACCCACGATGCCCTTGTTCCACTCCAGCCGGATGCAGCTACTGGAGGACTCCTCCAGTGTGGATCCCTCGGCTACGTCGAACAGGCGGCTGACCAAGAACTTCCTGTTGGAGCTGTCCTCGCCCACCTGGGACCACACACACACACACAAGCACAGGATGTGGTCACACGACTGATTCAAAACAGGAAAATAGTTGGGTTAGGGAAAGTTACATGTTATGAGGTTTTTTTCATGGTTTTCATTGTGCAACGGACAGAAGTAATATAAATTAGATGATCATCCATCCATCCATCATCAATCCTGCGTACAGGGTCGCGGGGAAGTAGATGATCAATAGTTTTATATTAACAATGGCTCAAATAATTACAGTATGTTTGGTGAGAAAGATGTCTTTTGTTACTTTTCAATCATTGTGTTGGTTTTCTGACATACTATCTCTCTCATCATCTTCAGTTGCAGCAGCAGCTGTCAGATGTTTTAAGCAAACAGTTTGGAAGCCACATAACGGAGAAGGGCACCATATGAAAATTAAACTGAAGTCATATGCAGCATTTAAAATACATAATTTGTGAATAAACATACTGTAAATAATTTAAAGCTGCAATAATCAGTCATTTTATAAAAACGAAGGCATGTTTGAAGTTTAACTAAGTGATTGGTTTCATCTGGCTGGTCCAATAGATAGAATTGGGTATCATCAGCATAAAAATGAAATCTTATGGAGTGTTTCCTGATAATACTGTCAAAAGAAAGTGTATGTAAGGTGAAAAAGACTGGTTCAAGCACAGAACCATGTGCAACTCAGTGACTATTTAAGGTCTGCATATGTGCCACAAATTCAGGTAACTTTGCCATGCTGGCGTTACAATTGACCTATCTTGCAATTTTAACAAAAGTGAAAAATAATTTGTTTATCCACCCCATGATTCAGATCACTTTTTCCCCAATCCTGCTGACAGACAATCAAACAAACAAATGGCACTGAAAACATAACCCCTTTGGTGGAGTCAAGTAAGCTATAGAAAGGCAGAAGACTGGCACTAACACAACAAACTAACACTTCAATTTGTCTGAAAAACTATTTTATAAAAGTAGTAAACAATAGTTATAAATAACTGGAGCTTTTTCATTCAGCAGTTTGAGCGAGAGCTGAGATGTAAGGATGTTGGTGGTTTTAAGATATTAAACCAGCACCCAGATATACTGTATAGGTCTATGTATCACTTCTTCTTGCTCTGACTGGTGACAGTGCTCACGTTTAACCAGTTAGAATAATAGTTTGTCACGCAGCTCTTTCGTACCAGGAACAGTGAGTAGCGGTCTGCGGCAATCAGCTCGTTAATGTGGAGGAAGATCTTGTGGCAGAGTGCTGTCACATCCAGATGACTTGACACGTCCTTAACCAGCTCCAGCAGCCTGGCGCAACGGTCACCCCCACTGCCACTTCCTGCCCCGCTGTATCCACCTCCATTACCGACACCACCCTCACCCATCAGAGAGCCCCGAAGAGAGACAGTCCCGGGGTCTGCGTCGCTCAGAAATGTCAGAGAGCCCTCAGAGTCTTTAACCACGATGGGTCTGAGTGGGCGGTCGAACTCTGACGCTGAGATTTTGCGTGTCGGGGTGCCGGGGGCCGGGCTGGGGACAGTGGCTGGGGACGGGCAGCGGTTGTCCAGGAGGCTGAGGGTGGGTGGGAGGATTGTGGTGGAAGAAGGGAGACCGGGGTCTGTGGAGGACTGGTGGGCCCGGTGCTGTGAAGGATTTTCTTTGGAGGCAGATGGCTGGATGGAGTGGACTCGCTCAGCAAACCAGGAATTCACCATCTCCCTATCAAAAGAAAGAACTGCATCAGATACACAGCTGTACAGACACACTATCTTCTGTCACAGTATGACAGTTACAGATTTACTCTAGGTTAGTGTCAGGAAAGATAAAAGAGAGTTCATATTGACCGAATGAGTAAATATACGTGACAACCCACTGGTTGGTGGAAGACAATGATCAGAGTTATGTTACTAATCAACCCCCGAAATCCCACAAGAACACAAATTCTCATCTGTTCCTGCACCACAACAAAAACAGACATCTATCAAAAACAGTTTGCCATTTAAAGGCTCTGTCAAGGCAAAGACACAGAGGAAAAATGCCAAATTAAGATGAGATGGTGGATGGAACAACGTGGGCAACAAGGACAGTAAACTCTGTAGAGAGAGCAGGATGTGAATCACCTTCATAAGAGTGAGGATTATGAAATAAGTGGTGCTACCATTTGCTTGGCATTTTCAGACATTAAAAAAATATATATTATTTTTCCATCTCACACACTTGATGGTCTTGATTCCTGTAAAAACGTCACATGCTTACAATAAATCTTCATGACAATGACAGGCTGCAACTGGTTCCAACAGCAAACAATTGCAATAGTTAAATCTTGTTTGTACCCAACCAAAACCAACCAAGAGGTGGTGTTTCTAGAGAAGGCTGTTTCTATACTAACAACACCTCTAATGGCTACCTTAGGATTTCTTGTTGTCTGGAAGGTTTCAGTGCAATTGTGGTTTGAAACATAAGTTTTATTGAGGTCAAATCAGGTTTTTACATAAGACCATGTGACCTGCAGAACAGCTGTCTCTGTGGCTTCAAGTGGCAATGGCAGGATAATAGCAAAATAAATTTCCATTCATTTTTATTTATTAAGATTCTATTAAGTAAGTTGCTTAAAAGGCGCAGTCATCAATATTTTAATATTTACAATGGATCAAATGACTATGATGTGAAAGGTGTAACTCATGGAGTCAAACCAACAGATAATTATCACCCAACTCTGCAGTTTCCCTTCAGCTCTAAGGAGTTTTGTTACGTGTCTTTCTGCTCTGTGTTTCGGTTTTACAGCTCATAGCTTTACTTTAGTGGTTCACTCACCGCTGTCATCAACCTTGTTTTAAGGAGAAACATGCAGCTGTTTAAACTAATAAAGCCACTGTACACAGCAGACAGACAAAGTTAGGTACAGTGAAGGAAAAGGGAATATTGGACTTTCATCAGGTAGACACAAACACAACTCCAAATGAATGCTAATGTTGCTCTACAACGGTGGGATATGTAATAAGGCAACTGTTAGCTAACATGTCCAAATCAACAACATATAAGGCGATAATATGTCAATATTACACTAGGCCAAAAGCAGGACACGAAAAAATACATTTCTCCTCTTGTTTGTATTAAAACCACTAAAATGTTTTCTGTGTCATGCTAACACAAAGCAGAAGTGTAACTGAAAAAAGAGAAATAAAGTCATCAATCTTTTGTTTGTTTGTTGTCGTACACACTATGCCTTGCTACTGCTGTAACACTGAGAATTTCCCTGTTGTGGGATTAATAAAGGAATTTTAAATGAAATAGTAACTCAGTTATGTCAGTCACACAACAATATCTATGTAAAGTTTGCTAACATTAGCCACCATAAGCTAATGGTCATACCAGACCAAGTAAGGCTGTAGGAGCAAAACCCTCAAGTGCACTGAATTGATTTTATTGCTTATGAATTTTGCATTTTTAAGACAAAGAATTTGCTAGTGTGGCTTCACATGTAGCGTGGGGCCAAAGATATACCCAATGTTATAAAAGTAAAACAATTAACTTCAGGTTTAGAGAACTTCCTAACGATTACCACTAAAATATTTGCTAAAAATTCTAACTTTACAAGTAAAAGCTTGTCACGAGCTGGAACACGAGCCCTCTCCCATCCACCACTTTGTAGTCAAGTCTTCTCCAAATAATCCTTTCCTGATGGGGAAACAGATTTTTCCTTCGCCTCACTTTTTAGGCACATTATATGCATCTCAAAACATTTTACAAAATTGCAAGATCAAGCTAAAATTAAACTTTGTGCCAGTGACAGCTCTTAGCAGTAATAACAGCAACAAAACAGCAAACGTGGGCACTGATTCAAACTGACTGACTATTTCATAACTGGAGCGTGTTTAAGAGAAATGTAACAGTGAAATCATTTCTGTAGATGTAATGTTAATGATTGTGGGTAATAAAAGTGAATGCAGGCAAAGTTTATATTATGAGGATATGTGCTGTAACAAATGTAGTGTGTGTGTGTGTGTGTGTGTGTGTGTGTGTGTGTCAGACAGTCTGTATGCTTGTGTGTGAACAGTAAATTGGATGTGATCACGGAGAAGCCCTTGAATCAGCAAACACGTCTTTTAATCAAAAACTCCTGCAACATGAACACGCACACGCATGCTCTTATCTGCTTCGGCTCTTGTTTTCAAACATGCTGAAGGTCATGTGACTCATTCTGATGTTTTTTACGCCAGTCAAAGGATCTGTTCACCTGAGAGGAAGGCCAACACAGAGGCGCTGGCTATGAAATTAACCATGGTATCTTGGGCTCCACGCCATGCAAATAAAAGTTGGAGAGCCACAGAGAATGGGCTCTTATCTGACTGCAGTGTGTTAGAGCCAGTCAGGTTGAGTTCTCCTTACTCCATCTCCCATTGAGCTGCCTGCTTCCCCACAGTGCTGACCCTAATGTATCCAGGGGAGGTGTGGCTGAATCAATACCGCTCTAAGAAATGCTTCTCAACCAGAACGGCAGAAAGGCTGATGTGTGCAAACCTCTTGGCCGAGCCAATCAACTTTTTTTGCTTTCGTAATGCGGTCAAAAGCAGCAGGGGAGGGAAAAATATGTCCCCTGACAATGCGTTTTGTGGAAAATATTTTGAGATGATGATGGGAATGAGATCTTCTGTGTTGCAGTTATTGTATAAAAGCTAAGTTGCCATAGTGGTTGAAGTGGACAAATGGCTCTGAAGGGGTTTTTCACTAAAACAAACACAGACCTAAAGTGTCCTGATGAAGTGCGGCCATGTTGATGAAATGCCCAGATAAACCTGCTGCAAAAAATGCCTTATATAGCTGCTACTGCCAGAGAAAGACCGATTTGGAATCTATGTTTGCATAAGAAGTTAGATGGCTAAGTTGCTCCGAGCCACACTCTCTAAAACAAGGACGCTACAACAGAAAAACAAAACATCATTTCATTTAAGGCACAGGCACCTCTATGTGGAAGGCTTGTATGATTATCACCAAAGGCCCAGTTGACTGTGTGCACTGACAATTAAACAGAATTGGCAGTAAAAGTTAATGATTAAAGTGCCCTGAGCAATTCTCAGAGCTGTTACTGATTGTGAAGTGGATGGCGAAATGAAATGGAGCTGAGATGTGAGAGCAACTTGCAGTGTGAATCAGCTGTGCAGGTAAACTACCTGAGCAGGGTCACAAGGTTTCCACTTCTACTGGAGAGGATGCTACTGTTCGATGTGATCAGTGCAGGTTATACAGCCAGAGAGGTGAAGTGATAATAAAAACAATCAAAACTGACAGAGGGAATTCAAGTGTTCCTGACTGAGTGTGGGGCTGCACACCAGAGCAAACTTCCCTCTGGATACTGCACTCCCATTCATCAGGCTGCACATAAATAAAGAAAATCAGGTTAAATGTCTCTCCCACTACGTCCGCTTTTACCTTGACGCCTTCCTGATAAAGTAGGAGTGGGTGAACTCCAAGTGGTCGTCCAGCCACGCTTCCATCCTCTCGCTGTCCGGGGAACAGCAGTCCTCCATGGCGAAAAGGCGACAACAGTCTCCCACTGTGAGCTCCGGTTACGAGCTACATCTATACACAGAAAACCCGGTAGCGAATAACGTCCACGGAGAGAGACAGAGAGAGCGCTGCTCAAAGACGGGGCTGCTCAGGGGCCGGTCGGTCGGTGCGCGCGGAAAGCGGTGACTGCGCGCTTCCTAGTTGGTGAAGCGACTATTGCAGGTTTGGAGAGAGAGAGAGAGAGAGAGAGAGAGAGAGAGAGAGAGAGCAGCTCACCGCCACGATGAAGAACGCTAGAAATAAGCCCTCAACAAAAACCATAGAGACAACATACACAGCTTGGTTCCTAAGATTTTTAATACAGCCTATTGGACACAATAGACAAACGGTCCATATGGGAATATAGCCTGGAGACTGGGGGAAAAAATGAAACGTCCCAATATGTGGTATTTAAAATGGTTTTGTTTTTTCAATTCAATGTACTTTATTGTAATGACTTATAAATACCAAAGCATATTTAGGGGAAAAAAAAGAATTTAAACAAAAAAAGCAATTATGCTTATGGCTCAATCCAGACTGGTTATATAATCAAACAATTTTGAACTGCGAACATTAAAGGATCACTCCAGTCATTTAGTATTGCACTTTCATATATCCTGTTATAGCCTGGATGTACAAGAGACAGATTGAAAAAGGAATGGTTAAAATCAACACAGCAGAAGCCAGATGCCCTGACCTTAAGTCCATGTCATGCTCCAAAAATAATGGGTATTACATTACCCATAATGCAACCCATAGTGTATTTAGTTTGACTCATCCTGCCTGGTAATAATATAAATTAGATTAGATTCTACTTCATTGTCCACCTTAGTGGAAATTTGTCTTTCATTTCTCCAAAAGATAGAATCCCACCACAGCTATCATTGTCACAGCATTAAGAATACAAAACAGTTAAGAATACCACACAGTACCAGTAGTTTACCACAGTAACAACAATTGTGCCAAGAGCAGCAACAGTAGCAGGTGCAAATAAGGTAGGTTGCATTCAGTGCCTCCATGGCAGGGAGAACAAAAGATCTCTTATTTATATGTTTTGGCTTTCCCTCGGGACCCTGAATCAACGGCCAGAGAGGAGCAAATTCAAACTCTGAGTTTAGTGGGTGTGAGAGTCTACAGATATCTGACCACCAAATACCAGAATCCCACCATCTTTCAAACTCCACTTCCAGAGTTTGTAACGCAGGCTTGGTGTTAAAAGGTCCTGGTCTCTGAGCCATGATGACATCACTATGGCAGCCACAGGGGTTACTTACTCTGATTTGACAAAAATAAAAAATAAAGGGTTTATGGCCAAAACTTGCCAAAGGGGTCCATTAACATCCACAAAAAGGAGCAACGTTTTCACACACCCCCCCCCAACCTGTTCTGCTTGCCGTACAAAGCTTCTCCAGTGTCTCGCCTGGTGCTTTATCTGAAATGAATCATGGCGATGAAGCATGCATCCTGAATGGGACCAAGAAAGTTTGCTTTTTTCTGATGTTTGAGTAAAAGTGAGTGAAATTTATGATACTGCACCACTATACTTCACTAGCGATGACAGAATAGCATGCATGCCGGTGTATTTATTAAAGTGAGCTAGTGCATGCATGAATTACACATCAATAATAACCTAATTTTATGCATGATCCATAATGATGAAGATACATAAAAATATAACTGCATGGCTTAAATAACATATTGACAATATTTTAGAGAGGTTGGGTCCAATATCACATGCTTAGGGTAAAGTTTCTTTAGTGGCCTAAAAATATACTGACGCATCGTCAAGACCCGTTGGCAGGTGTAGGATATTTAACAGAAAAGTCTATTTAAGGAGGTAGCTTGGGTGGACAGTGGGCCAGAATCCAGACTTTCACCCAGGAGATCAGTGTTCCTTTCCCGTGTGAAACAAAAAGTTAACATTTAATGTTTTTATTTAAGTTACAGAGGTTACGTATGTTGCATAAGTTACACAAGTTATTTAACTTACGAAACTTAAGTGACATTAATACCTTTATTTTAACCCCAACCCTGATCTTTTCCTAAACCTAACAAAGTAGTTTTGGTGCCTAAACCTAACCAAATTGCAACATTTTTGGACATTAAAGGCCCCTACTAATATACACCAGAGGGTAACTGTAGAGAAGACTTTTACTAAAAATTACTGTTTTAGCTACAACCTGGGTTCGGGTTTGGTTGCAGAACTCTAGTTTAGGGTAAAGCCAGTTTAAGTGAGTGACTTGAGTTTAATTTCTGTCTGTACATTTTGCATTCCTCTCTACAGTAATCATCTGATGATTATTTTAGCAGCTGCATTTCTTATACAACCATCCCAACAAACTCAAAACTTAAAGGATATGGTTAACCTAGTTTAGCATAAAGAGTTGAAGCATGGAGAAACAGCTACCCTGACTTTATCTGAAGAGAAAAACATCTTCCAATACCTCTACAGATAGAACCTGTTAATAAACTAGCTTTATAGGAGTTGTTGGCCTGTTTCTGAACTTTGTACAGAGCCTAGCTGTTTTCCCCTGTGTCCCATCTTTGAGATAAGCTATCTTTAACATGTCCTAACTCCAGCTACATACTTAATACAGACAACAGAATGGTATCAATCTTTTGTTTTTCCAAAAATGAGAAAATGAAAAGTGGAAAACTATAGGTGAAGGGGTTTAAAATCAGCCCAAGATAGTATAGAATCCCTCTAAAATTACTACTGAGCAACCATGGACACCTGAACCCTGGTGTGGTATTACAGGAAATTAAAATCCCAACAGAGAACCACACATACTCAGAAGTCTGTATGCAAATATTACAGGATGTTATGCACACATCCCCTGCTGCAAAAAGCATTTTAATAAAATTACCAACCCTTAAGAGTTTCTCTATACTGATTTATCTTGACTTTTACACCATGATGCATGTTACATTAATTTATCATCTTCAGGGAATAAGCCATGCAAAAGTTTTCATTCATTTTAGATATTTGGTTTATACAGTGCTGATTCAGATTTTCTAAAAAGTAGTCCTTTTAACCCCAGTACTGCAGTACTGCAGTAATGAATTCCCTAAAAAGAGGCAGATGGCTCCAATTTCTCACACTCCTGTAGGGAGCAGACACAGACAAAGCAAATATTAACTGTGAGTGGTTTTAGAGACGAGTATATGGAGAAACACTGAATACTTTATTACATTAAAAAAGTCAATCATTGAGATTGAAACACCGGTTGGGATTTAGAGGTGGAGTAAATAGAATAAATTGATTTCCTTTGAGAGGGCAAAATCTTCTCAAATCTACAATCATATCATTCGATTCTCTTTTGAACTTGTTCAAACTGTAGACTGTAATTAAGGCGCTAATTCAGAATAAACAATTTATAATAAACCCTAGCAGTAATTAACTTTCCAATTACCCTGTGAATCACATAGCTGGAGGAGCGCAGGCTTTTATTGATGAAGTCTAATGGCTTTCAGCCTGTGTCTGTCCACGCTGTGGTGGTCTCCAGTGTCCTCCCAGCTGGACACTTGGCCCCCGCCGGTGGTGTTACCTTACCAGCAGATGGTAGCTGGTGATCCCAGGGGGGGAATCCACCCGCAGCATCCCAACCCCCTCCAAGCCTCGCACCAACCCCACAGCACAGCCAATCAGAGACAACCTAGCCTCTAGTCAGTCTAATGGTGAGATGGAGAAGGAGGGGGACACATAAATAGATACATCTTCCCTCTTGTTCTGATCTGTGTACTGTCTTCCTGAGGTTTCTTCCTTTTCCATTATCTCTTCAGTGTGTTTCATCTGTACGTTGTTGGTCCTGTACATTTTATGTCCTGTGTATGTTGGCTATAGCAGCCGTTCTGTTGAAACTCCTGTTTAACGCTGTTGAAGGATGACACCTAACCACTGTCAATTTTTAGTTTATGTACTTTTTATTGCACCACGCAGCCTCTAATATAAAATACTAAAGACATTCATTTCTTGTGAATATTTCTTTGTATTGTACTTTTCCAGTATGTATGCAGTCCACCCTTAAATAACCAAACAGCTGACAAGATGGATTAGCAGCTTAAATTTGCCAATAGCAACCTCCACTTAAAATGACCAAACAGCCTACAGCCTTGAGGGTGTACTTAAGCATCGTTGCTTTGAGCTAAATGCTAACATAAGCATGTAAGCAAGCTTACAATGAAAATGTTAACATGCTGGTGTTTAGGGCTGTTTACCACAGCTTGCTCACATTTGCTAAGTGGCACTAAACACAAAGTACAGTTGAGGCTGTCCAAAGCTTTCAGTTTTATTAAATAGATTGAGCTGCAGGGGGCGCTACATGGATAGGGGATAACCAAAGTCATTAGGATTCATCTTCTGGGATCATGAATGTCTAAACCAAACAAATCCATCTAACTAACCTCTTCCAAGCAAAGATCACTTTTCATGTCAAAATAAAAGATCTATCTAATATGCACAGTTGTGCACTGAAGCTACAAACTTGGGTGACAAATACAATGCATTTTTGCACCACTTTTGATTCAACTCTAAGAAAGTAATTGCTGAAAATGAACAAATTAATTTTTTAATTGACTTGGAACTAATAGCTCCAACATCGACAGGTCGGTATTGATCTTCACCAAAGTGGTGGACTGATCGCCAGACTGACTGACAGTGATCCCAGGTATGCTTGTGGGCATGACACTGGAATCATTTATTTCATGTACCTCATAGGTGTGCATCAAACTCAGTTAGTTAGTCTGCTTTAGAATGTGAAACCTCCCTCAGGCTCTTTGACATTTTCAGTTCCTTTTCATTTGTTTCTGAGCCAAGCTGGTCACAACTTGTCTGCAGGACCCAGGTTTTCCCTTTGTAACTATGCATCTCCAGCGTTGTCTAAACAATAACCAAAAAGTATAAAAACATATTACAAAAGTACTGTCATAGTAGAACTGTAAAAGTGGTGAATATACAGATTTTGAATTGCATGGTGCTGCACAAAAGCAGAATGCAGCATCTGAAAGGAAACTCCTGTGGTCAGCGCTGACATAGTTGAAGGGCTTTCTCTAACAGACTGGTCAGGGAGCGTGTGCAGTATCTGTACGAGAAAGGGAGTGAATCCAGTAGAGAGAAGTGTTGGTGAGACACATGTTTGTGTGTTGGTAGAGGAGTGTCTGAAAGGCAACAATGATACCTGTGGAATTAATTTTGTGGCAAAATCAATGTTTGCAAGTGTTTTAATATGACCTATATGCCAGTATCTGGCCCAACAATGGAGTTTGTCATTTCTTGGAAAACAATAAAAAATGTTGACTCATCCTGCATCCTGGACTCGTGGGCGTGTATTAATTTTGAGTCAAGTGAAAGTCTTCCTCGGTTTATATGACGTTGCCCGACTGTTTCTGGGGGCCGGACCGGGTATCAATGATTACTGTACTAAAACATAACCAGATCATATTTTATGGAAAACACATTTTCTGGTTTTCCCTCTCATGTCTTCCAGCTGCTCTGCTTCAGCTCCATGGGCATCACTTTGTGGTTAAAAGTGGTGGGGACTTTTAAGGATTTTGAGCATTAAACACTTAATTTCCTGCATTCTGGAGACATTTTCTGCACCAATTTATGGAGGAAATGTCTTTATTTATATAAAGGTGAATTTAATGCAGCATTCTGTAAATTGTTTTTCTACAGCTTCAGCTATGCTCAACTCTCAATGACTTATGGAGTGTCCTGATGGATAGTTAGCTTTACTTGTAGCTAAAGTACCTGGCAAGTGCTGCTAACTAGCTGCTGTTTTCAAGTTAGCTCAATTAGCTGTGCAGCTAGTGGTCATATTAGCTGACTCTGCCCAGACTGGAAGCTCGGAGTGCCGATGGAGTGTTTACCAGCTTTTTAGCAAGGCACTAGCTCTAGCTCTAGCAGGCAAAGTGACCGCACTCAGCAGCGTCCCAATGAACACGGCCTGACCGGGACTGAGATCCCAGCCTGTAGACACAGCCGAGTGACTAAACTGCTCACGTGAAGGCACGTTCACCACATGCTTTACTTCTACTATTCTCTGAATCTGCAGTGGGAGGCTGCCTGAAAGCTGAGGGGAGTCCAGTCTGGTTTTGTCTCAACTCGCATCCAATTTTATAAAACCCTGCTCTTCCAAACGAGAAGCAACACCCCAACCAATGGCATTAGGTGCACAAGTTGCATGTACACACCCCCTATTTCTCATGGACCCAAAAGAACTGGTATGGCTGAGCACAAAAAATGTGTTTAGAATATTTCAATAAAGATAATACTGTCAGTTCAAGCTAGCGGCTTTCCATGTGAGTTGGTTCCTTCATCTTCAACAGTTTGGTTCAGAAAAATATCTAAAATACAATCTGATCAGCTTGCTGTGGATACATTCATGGAGAGGGTGGTTTCTTACATCCTGACTTTTAATCTAGCACCACCAAGTAACCAACACTTCGGTAGGGTATCTTGAAAACTGATCTGTCCTCTAATTTCCTCACAACAAAAAAAAATCATAAAATCTCAATGTCATTTGCAATAAAAAATACTCCCCAGATGATGAACCATATGCATTTAGACACAGTATGAGATTTCCTCTTGTGCAATTTTCTGGCTCAAATGTCCACTTCACCGGAAGACAGATTGCCAAAGCACATGTCCGCTGTCCCATTCTTAGGACAGACAATATATTTTAGACTTGTACTAACAAATTGAAGAATGTTGTTTGCTTCTAGAAAGGTTTTAGAATTTCAGAGCTGTTATTCTATTATAACTGGATCCTATCTGAATAGTTTTGGCCATCAGCTGGGAGGACATTCCAACCACAAAATCAGATGGGGCAAGACTCCTGCGTAGTCAGACAATCAGAAAGGTTACTTTAACAGATTATCTGGACCACATTGTTTTAAGGCAAATCAAGTGAGGCACCCAAAATGTCAAAATACTGTGTCAAATGCACATACACACACATCACACGCATTCATGCATTATGTAATACAGTAATAATGTGCCTAAGGTACTGTAGAAAATGCAAGCAGGCATGCATACACATATGAATCAGGAGTAGTCACACACACACACACACACACACACACACACACACACACACTCACACAGTGAGCAGAAATAAAGGCTGGGCATATTTCTGCTCATTCTTCGCTGTGTCTCAGTGGACTTTGCCCTCAGGCTTCTTCGTCTGGAGCCGCTCAGTAAACAAGTCTGAAACACGAAGGAAAGAAACCTGACCGGGCCATCGGCCATACCTGAACAAGACTGTGCTCTGCTCGCACATCAGCTCACAGCACTTGGATACCGACGTCGTCATAGAAAACCCTCACTCATGTTTAAACTTACGACTGAAGGATTCCATGCTTTCTGGGTTGATTAAAAACCGCTGTTGCTGACGAAACCTTAACAAAATGAACACTTTAAGTCTACACACAACTTTCTTGCACTTTTTAGATCTAAAGAGCTAAAGGTCTGGCTATTCTGCAGCACAATGCATCATAGGTCTGCCCTGCCAGAAGCATTATGCTTCCAGAATCTTCAGTTGAGGAGATAAAAGCTTTCTTTTCACCATCACCTCAGATCCAGAAAACAATTGGCTGTTTGTGAGCAGAGCTATGTTTAATGGCTTCCCTCCATCCAGCAAATGTTTGAGAAAACACAGACGTGTGTCTGCACAGTGTCAGCACAGAGCGGGGACAACAGGAACAAATCCCACAAGAGGAGAGGAAGAGCGACAGAGAGCCTTTCCCCTCCAGCTCAAATGGACGTATGTTCTGGGAAATCACCGGAATGCTTTCGATAACATATAAGCAAAGCGACAACGACAGAAAAACCTGACACAAACTGTCTTCCAGCCTTTATTTCACAAACACACACACGCAAACACCGGCCTGGGAGAGTCTGAATACAGATGATGACTGCAGGGGTCAGCGCTGATGCTCCCAATCCTCCCAAAATAAAAATGCAATTTCCTGAGCGGCTGAAAGAAGACAAGAGAAAATAAATCTGTTTGTACAGAAAAATAAATCATTTTCTTTGGCAGCTCAGAGTTTGACAGTGCCGAGCAAAAATAGATGAAAATCTAAATGGCAAAGAAAGAGGGTGACCCTCATTTCCAAAGCAATTTCAGGTTAGTTCTTGCAGAAGTGTTCCAGCTGTTTCTTGTGTGCAAATAAATCCAGGAGTTACTTTATGGAGGTGTGCATATTCATTTTTGTTTTCTATTAGAATACCAAACCGGTTTGAAGAAATGTTGGATATGCTCTTGAAATGCAATGGCGATGGTCCATGCCTTTGGTTTGAGAGACCGGGGTTCAATCCCCCACTGTGACACATCCTCCATTGTGTCCCTGAGCAAGACACTTAACCCCTAGTTGCTCCAGAGGAGTGCGACCTCTGACATGTATAGCAATTGTAAGTCGCTTTGGATAAAAGCGTCAGCTAAATGAATAAATGTAAATGACTGATTCAAATACCTGATTGCCTCCTTGAGATTGGGCAAGTTACTTAAAAAATATCAATACTTTTACTAACTACTCTTTGAAAGAGTGATTACTTGACTAATTTACTCAACAGCAGAAGTAATTGGTTATTTTATTTATTAAATTACTTTCATTACTCACGTCGGCTCTGTCAAAGATCCCAACAACTGCGAAACAACTGGAATTACCAGGAGGTCAATAGACTCTTCCTTAGTCCCACCCTCCCTTAGTTACTGTTAATAAAGCTTCAAGTCTTTTACCAAAAATCTCTGAACACAGCAGTATCATCATTGAATTTTTGGTGACGATTCTGCCACTTTTACAGGATTGAATGGCACTGATGGTTCAGAGCTGCCAGACCCAAGTTACAGTGGCTGTCAATATGTGTGGCAGGTCATTAACAGAGTAACGTTACCTTAGCTTTTCTCCTACTGCTATAGTTTAAGCCTAGTCTGGCTCACAGAAAGTAGGCTGTTAGTATAAGAATGCCATTGGCTTTTTTTGCACCATCACTGCATCCTGGGCTTAGCCCCTTGATGCCTGAATTTATTTACACTTATATAAAAAAAGCCGCAGCTGCCCATGATATAAATTCAGGTATGATGTAGGTATGATGCAAATTAGAGACCAGACATAAACGGGAAACCGGGTTCAGCCAGACCTTTCTCCAGCACTGGCACAGCGCTAAAAGAAATTGCAGAGACAGGTCAATCATGGGCTCACTTCAATCAGTGGCATATTATGTAGTCAGAGAGCTGAAGACAGTTGGAGCAGAAGCATCTATGCTAACCTCTTTAGGAACCGCCGTTGCTGTTTTCAACAGTTGCTTCACTTTTCGCTGTCATCACACCTAAACCAAATCCGAAGCAGCCACCAGTTCTTCATAGGACGCTGATTGGCCCGAACCACTGTGGTTCGGCCACAAGCGCATAAGCCTGTCAAGATGGATTCTCACATGATCTTGTGTGATCTTGCGAATCCAATATCACACGAGATCAGGTTAGGCCTATTTACAATTAAGTGCTAGTTAACCCAAACAGCCTCCCAAGAGAAGAGGAAAGCACCGTGCCCACCAACCCAAACGGTGAAGCAGGAGGAATCCCAAAATAGGTCTACACCCACACCCCAGGACGAGTTTGCTAAGCTTGTTTAAAAAGTGCCCCCCCCTTTGGCAAGATACTGAACCCTGACTTGTTTCTGGTGGCTGTTCCATGTATGTATGTTAGTTTCTGTTTGGGCACTTGGGTTCAGTGTATGAATGTGTGTAAATGGTGAATGGTCGCAAAGACTAGAAAGGCGCTATACAAATATGAAGCATTTACATTTACATTGCAGCATCTCTGTGGAAAGAGTCAGGATCCCTAAAACGTAGTCTGTGCGTGTTGTTGTTGAGTTCACTGCTGTTTGCTTATGGCCCTGTAGGCTCATTTCTTCCGAGCTTGGTTTTGTCGGCTTAAATATTGTTTTCTTAATTTAGATTTGTGACAGTGGTACTGCAACTTGTGTCAATGCACCTCTCTCTCTCTCTCTCTCTCTCTCTCTCTCTCTCTCTCTCTCTCTCTCTCTCTCTGTGGAGCCATGCTGTTTATTGACATGTTAAAAACATAGTAGCAAGAGAGAGTATTGTAGTTTTACTGGCATCTATGTTCGATCTAAGTTTTGGTTAATAAATAATTACAATAAATAATACAAAACTCTATATTTCAATTAAATTATTATATTGTCTAATATGAAAGAAAAATATTTATGCTCCCTGATGTCTGTAATCTTGAGTAGGCTTGTTCCCAGTAAATTTTTTGTTCTTTGCATTCAGTGCTCTCCTACAAAAGCTGTAGTTGTTTTTTTAAGGAAAAGGCCAACTAGTGCTGGGCTCTACGCTGACCTTTTTCTCCGGGGAGCACTGTGCTCCTTAATTTTTTCATTTAGGAGCACAGTGAAAAATGTTCAAGTTACACAAAGTTTAACAAATTATTTATCCCCAGTATCTGTACACTCTGCATTGGTCTTAAAATATTATCAAAGCGTTTTAAAATATTGAAACAGATGTTTTGAAAATTTGACATTGAAAATAGCTTTTTAAAACACTGATCAGTCATCACAAAAAACTTGATTGGTGCTTGTGTAGTTTTTGAACCAGGGACGGATTCACGATACACCAGCAGCACCCACACTATCCAAACGTAATGTAAACAAGACTGAACTTTAGTAAAACAGAACAAGGGGAAGGTGCTGCTAGAGCACATACTGGCATCCTGTGCAGTGGAAATCTGCATCTTTCCACAGGCTCTTACTACAACATGGAGGAGAAACTAGTTTAAATAAGAGTAATAGTATATTTTATTATTATGACATTAGATAAAAGGTTTAATTTTAATCTAATAGTAAACTGTTAATAATTGTTTAATTTTACTATATGTATTTTCATTTTATGTAATAGTATACTATATAGCTCAGTCACCACTGGTCTAATATTAATTGCAGTTGGACAAAACAGCAGTTTCATTTTCATTCATTAAATCCTTGTGCAAGAAAAACGGCCTACATTGGACTCTTAATTAGTTAATGCTGCTATCTCATCAATAATCAGAACCATTCATGCATGAGGAGTTCAACATTTGAAAGTTTACGGTAGCACGTAAAAATTTCTTTTATGTTTTTTTGGTCAGTTGATGAAAGGGGAATTTAAGAGCACATCAATTTTATGAAAAGTGACTTAAGTGCGACTCAAGAAGTGAAAGTTGAAGAAACCAAATTGTGGTTTCAAACTTTTCTTTACGGTCCGAGCAAACACATGATGCCTAACAGCGGACCACTTCATAAATCTGAGGTTGAACATTAAAAACAATTATGATAAAATCTTTTTTCAGTCCCTTTTCCTTAACAAAAATCAATAGCGTGATCAATTCTGTCATCAGCTGATCTCAGCATACTTTAAGTTATTTTAGTAAGAGATTTTGTGTAGCTGACCCCCCCCCCCCCCCCAAAAGCTTTAGCTGCAAACTTTGCATCCTTTTCCACAGTCATCAGTTTTTGAGTGAGGCCATAATTGACTTTCTTTCCACCCCCACAGAGGAAAAATGGTGCATGATGACTGGCACGCAAAACAATATCATGCACAATATCAGCAGATGAGCTCAGAGTTGGAGTTGTTTTAATGAGAAGGGATTATTTGCCATCTCAGGGGCATTATCTCTGTTCGTATTGTAAGTTTGACATGTGGCTCAGCAGTGGAATTTGTTACAGAAGAGTGCAATTCTTTCTGAGATAAATGTGTCAAAAGTCAGTAGGAGTGAGCGGGGCCAAAAGAGCGGACATATCATCAGACTGATCCAAATGTTGAACATCTTTGTTTTAAGCATTGTTGCGCATTTACACTCATTGTAAAATATCAGGAACCAATAACCAGTGAAATGCAAGACCTTCTGAGGAAAACCCACAGCCTGGTTTAAAGCACATTGTTGAAAAAACAGTACATTGCCAACGGCCTCTGGAAAATCAGACAAGGCAATAAAAAAAAATTATTCTATGCTCCAGCTGGAAAGAAAGTTTGTGTCACCTTGAAAACTTTAAATGGAAATGATGTGAGATCCCAGCTCGGGGATCATGCAGCACTTTTTATTTCTTTGAAATCACGTAGAAGGGTCAGTGTGTACCCGGGGTGAAAAAGAGAACAAACAAATTGGTCAGCATTGTGGAGGCAGCTGGACATGACTTTTCAGATTTTCTCCTGTGAACTTGCTCCATTTGTAAAACCTTTAGCATGCAATATTCATTTCAATATTAAATAAATAAGCCTATGAAATAAAATTAAAAAATGGCTATAAAATAAATCCTGAAATAATTAACAAGGTAATGAATATATAAAAATAGATATAAATAAAGAAATTAGTCAATATAGTTCAATAAATAAATAGTTTTTTATTTTAAATAGGTGTTTTAAAAGTTCTCTCACAAATTCAGACCAAAGCCGCATAACCAAACATAGCCTCTGAGACTGACAAAGGTCAGTTTGACGACAGTGAATTAAGGGAAGGTTTTCTTCCTGGGTTTGGCTCCTGGTACCCCTGGCATCCTGCTCTGCTTTAACTCTGGGTACGTTTCCTGATGGATTTAGCATAGCTAACCGCTTGTTAGCTCAGTTAGCTATGCTGTGCTAGAGGTGTAAACACCAACAATCCCAGCAAAGAACTTACATTGGTCATTCCATTCAACATCAGAGCACAGCAGCAAAGGTATGCTGCTGCTATTTTGGACTAAAGGTGGGCTGTCTGCTAGCTTGATGCTCTCGCTACGGCAATATCAGATATTCACCCGGGCAGACTGAAATACAACCGTGATGTTGTGTCAATTGAATTAAATTTTATTTATATAGAGGGAGAAGACTGCAAACCAAAATGAGAGCTCACAATCGTACAATTGTATTTGCTGTTACAGCATAACATTTCATTCAGTTCCTCTAGTTTTAAATGATTGGCTGTTTTTCAGTCCAAATTAGCTGCAGCACTACTGCAGCGCAATTTAGTAGTGGTTGTCAAAAAGGTACCACTGTTTCGTGCTTCTATACTCAGAGTCAACTAATAGGACAGAGCTTCCCTGTCATCCAACTGGCCTCTGTTAGTCTCAGAAGCTGTGTTTGTCATGTTGCGTAGGTCTGAATTTATGAGATAACCATGCCCCATTTATTCGAATGACAGCTGGAAAATAAAAGTGGCATTGGCAAATAAAAGTCAAAATAAATAGTCATTTGAAAAATGTTTTTTAAACAAATACCTATTTTTTGATTTTTTGAAATATATTGACTCATATTTATAACCACAATGAATTATATATATTAATTGCTTCATTTATTTATTTCAGAATTTATTTCATAGCCATGTTTGTTTACTTCATAGGCATATCTATTTATTTGTATTTATTTAATATTGACTTAAATGGCATTGCAAAGATTTTTTGTCAAATAAAATGTTCATGGCTTGAACCATTTGGATTCCTGCGCTTTAAGCATATTATACAGTTTGAACCACAAATTTACATATTTGAGTTTGTACAACAAAAATGTGGAGAAACAATGCCCTCCTTTCTATCAGTTGTCTCCCAGGGAAATTCGGCTTTTTGCTTCACAACTGTGGATGCTTTCAGTTTCCCGTTCATGAAAGATGCTTGTCTTGATCTCAATTATCGTCCAGATTTATAACAGTTTCCATAGTCATAATGGCCCCCATAACTCAGCAAAGAAAGCCTTACGGTAGATGGTCTCATCTGGAACGGATCTATCAGCAACATAATGCATATAGATTTCTCTCACATTTTACTGCATTGTTCGTCAGTGACCTCATTCTGAACTTTGTATCGTTGCATGAGGGTTTGTCTGTTTTCTGTGGATAATGTTGCAATACAGTGGTGTAATGTCCTAGGAGAAAATGAGGGAAGGAATGAAGACCCATGATCCATCTTCGTTATTAGTTATTAGTGTGAGCATGTACTGGAGGTGAACCTCTAAGATTTTGAGCTTTGCTACGGTTGTATTCCTTATAAAGATACAAGCCAACACAATGACAGACCTCTAAAGCTTAAACAAGATTTGGAATTGTGAGAAAATTACAAAGAAAAGTTAGAGTGATGATCAGCAACTGCTTTGGCATACAGCACAGCACCCGCATTTGCTAAGATCTGACGCTTGGGAATCTCTCGAACCTTTTAAATCTCTGCACACTTTTTCTTTTTTTTAGCAAAATGCCATGTATAAACCAGTTAGGTGGCAGTCAATTTTCATCACTGTTAGCAAATTATACCAGCTGGAGCGACTAAATGCGAACTCCCTAACAGCTAAAGTGAAACTTGTGCAGTGCAGTGCGCCAGCGTACATCACAGGGTGCACCACCGTTTCTGTTTCATCCAGGCTGTTCCCACTACTCTTATCAACCTTGCAAATTATCTGACCTTCCCTGTTCACCTTTTTCCATTCTCCCTCATCAGCCCTGCAGTACTTTACCACCCTTTTTCACTCACTTATTGCCAAAGTGTCCTATGTTATGTGACAGTTCCCTGGTTCTGTTACCATGTGGACCTTATTGCCAGACCGTTGGACTTTTGATTCTCGCCTGCTCTTTGTCGGATCTGTGTGTCTTTCTGAAATGTCTTCTCTGGTTTTTAATCTTGCCTGCCTCACCTGCCCCTAAGCGAGTGTCCCTATATAAAATGATAAACTACTGAACTGCATCAGCTCTGCCTCGGGTGTCTGCAATGCGTCCTGGCCCTGTATTCCTGTTACCCTGCCTGCACCAGCTGTGATAATATGAATGTTTGTAGCATATTTCATGTCAGTTTATCCTCTAGTGGCGATAGCACAAGAGTAAAAGGCAAGATTATCAAAGACATCCAAACTTATTGACAAAACAGTCTCAACGCAAGGTCCATTTACTCTGAAGCTTTTGACTCTTTCACAGTCTTAGCTAATGGCGTTTACTCATTGGTCATTGAACTGCACTTTAGGAATTCTTGCCTGTGTTGGCTCAAAATGTATACAAAGTGCCTAGGTGGACAGTAATCAGAAGCAGAACCAACAGAACAAGAAATGGAAAGATTTGTCACAGGAAACTGACCTAAAAGAAATGTTAATTCATCTTATTCCCCACCAGAGTCCGAAAGAAAACCTGAGTCACCAAAAAAAACCAAACTCATGCAGAGCAGCGAACGCTACTTGGCTAATGTATTTTATGGATAGACAAGCTAGCTGTGGCTCATCAGAATGAATCATCTGCAGGAAAAACCAAAAACAAAAGAAGTGAGGATTGGGGAATTCAAAAAAGAAACATTATTATATTAAATAGTTCCAGATAATAAGTGTAAAAAAGATTTGCTTTGTACTTTCTCTTTTCCTTCTACCTGATTTCTTTGTGTGTGTATGTGTGGTTGTGTGTTCATGGAAATATCAGCCTGTGGAAACTGGGGGGGGAGAGAATCAGTGTTGAGTGGAAACACACTCATTAAAGCTGTTTGTGGAGGTGTGTGTGATGTCCCAGGGTTGTGCTCAGGTGGTGTTTGGTAACTAACCTACACACACATGCATACTGCACCCATGAAGAACTTGTGTCTACGCAGGCCTGATCAGTACAGACTGCTTATCCACATGCTCCCTGGTCAATAATTACAGTGCATGAGTCATGGTGAAAAGGCACAGTGCAGGTAGTAGTTACCTGGTGGTGGTGGTAGAAGTCAGAACAGAAACACTGTGACTAGATTGCCCACCCGCCACCCGCCATCCACATTGTCCTATTTTAAAACAATCTAATTTCTGAAGTGATCAGAATAAACGAAATTATATAATCACATTAAGATTTTGCACATAATGACTTTTAGGTGATCAATTTACTGTATCTCCAATCGATCGTTCACTTCAATACACACTTGCTCACATTTAAAGTTGTGAGAGTTTAAAGACCCAGGTCAGCTTGTTGTCACAAGAAGGTGATGATTCTGAGCCCCTCCCCTCCTTATAAAACAGCTGCCACATTTGTTCACATTCTATTTAAAGCTGCACTAACTTATATTTTTATATTAACAGTGGATTAAATGACCGTATGTGTAATTTGAAAAGTGTCTCTTGAAATGAAGTATTTTATTGGTTATGGATTGAATTTTAAAATATTGGGTCCGTGTTTCTTGGTTGCGATAGCTTAGGCGCAGAAGAAGACGAAAAATGTATTACTTACATACACATCAACCTTACCAGGCCTGAAATAAGAGCTCAGCAATATGCATTTACTTAAGCACTGTACTTAAGTACAAATTAGAGGTATTTGTACTTTACTTGAGCATTTTCTTTTCATGCCACATTCTTCTTGTGCTCTCAGAGGTAGGTAGCCGTTTGTGCTTTTTGCTTCACTACATTTATCTGACAGCTTGAGATACTTTACAAAGTAAGATTTTCACACACACAACCAATAAAGAGTTTCAAAAATATGATGTCTTATTATAAATTAAACTACCCAGCAGTTAGTTGAATTTAATTTAATTGGTCGAGCCAGATGGCTGCTTGTGATTTGGCGCTATATAAATAAAACTGAATTGAATTGAAAATTTAATTGATTGGCAACTATTCTGATAATCGTTGAAGCAATTTTTCATGTAAAAACCCTTCGTGGTTTTGAAGATTTGCTAGGTTTTTTGACTGTATTTTTGAGGTTTGGACTGACAAAACAAGCGTTGTGAGGGTGTCACTTTGGTCTCTGGGCAATTGTGACAGCATTTCTAACTATTTTCAAAATGTTTACAATCAATTAATGGAGAAAATTATCAGCAGACTAATGAATAAAGTCATTAATTGCAGTCTGATACAAAACAGCAACCTCAACCAGCTGCAGAAGAACAATCCTGCTTTTGCATTAATGCCTGAGTAATAATAATCTAATGATATATTTAATAGTATAACAAGCACAGGACACATTTTTTATACTGCAGTGAGCACTTTTACTTATAATTTTTCCTGATTATACTTACATACTTTTAATCAAGTAACATTTTCAATGCAATACTTTTACTTGTAACAGAGTATTTTTACAGTCAGGTATTAGTACTTTTACTTAAGTAAAGGATCTGAATACTTCATCCACCACTGACTTTAACTGACTTTAATCTTGGTATGATGACTGCGCACTGTTCCTCTCAGCTATTGCCTAACCCACAATCAAGTCTGGGCTGCAAAATATATCAAGTCAGCTAATCCATCTTTCAGCCTGACCTGCAATGAAACCTTTTTCATCCTGCCTTAAGAAGCTACTGACCTACCCTGAAGAATTTCAGTTGTATTGTTGTGTCCAATGATGGTGTAAATGCTGTTGACTTTTAATATAATTAACCATGCCTTTAGTAGCATTTTTCTTTCCAAGGACCAGTAATGTCAAATAGGCAGCACATAACATACAGTACATAAACCTTTGACGTCAACATAAATTCCTGTCATCACATCATATCTTTGGCTTGCAAATAGTCAGCACAGTAGCACAGTTGTTAGCACTATCAACTCAAAGCGATATTGGGTTTGACTTCAACACCTGGCTGGGGCCTTTCATTGTGTCGGCAACCTCTCACATTTTAAAAGTAGCTTAGTTTTCTTGGGATATAAAATAAGAAATGTTATACTTAAGTTTTTCCAAATTACATATATTTTTTCTAATAAACCAGTGACAACACAAACTTCAGTTAGAGCATATTATTATCTGTCAGAGTGCCATCTTTTCTGACTGACTGTTCATAGTTGTTGCACGAATGAAAGAGATGCAAGTTGGTTTGGGGAAATCTGCAGAGTAAAAAGTGTGCCAGCAGGTCGCTGTGTCAGCTACTGTTTTTTCATGACTTATCCTTTAAAGGGTAATTTGCATGGTTTACACCATCATTCCCATCGCTTATGATAATGTTGTAGCCACCAAAGCAATTGTTGAGCTCTGGGAACACGGTGACATTGCTAAACATCATCCAGTGGCAACATGAGCGGTCAGATGATCAGATCAGTTAAACAGCCAATAGTTTAACCACATTATCTAAAGTCATTTATTTGGGGGGATAACAGGCCTCAATCTGCGGGGAAACTGCCCGAGCAACTAAGGCCAGTAGGGTGGGCCAAAGTTGAACTAAGGAAAATTCTACAAATGAAATCATCACCCAATTGCAATAACCAAAATGTTTTTAGGCTAGCTGCAGTTCCTTCATCTGTACTTAGACATACTCCCACTCAACAGAAAAGTGTGTCAGTCCTCAACACTCAATGATCAACACTCTACGTGGAAAGAAATGTAATGAATCCCTCTTCCCCAAGCTCAAGGTCGGTTAAAAACCATCAGAGGATTATTAGTTGCTTGGAAACATGGCAAGAAGTGTCTGGCTGGAGAGCATGACCCATCTTCATCAGTGTGAGACACGAGCGGCAATATCTGAGGAACAGCTACAGGAACCGCGGGGGAATATAATTTTTAAACATACTTTTGATATTCATCCCCAAGGAGATATTGTTTCTCTGCATTTAACCCATCCTAATTAGGAGCAGTGGGTAACCACTGTGCAGCAGTTAGGGGTTCAGGGCTTTGCTCAAGGGCACATTCGGCAGTAGTCCATGCTGGACTTGAACCGATGCTCCAACATACTACATGTCCTTTGTGAGAACAAGTGTCTGTCAGGTTCCATGTTCATGGAATTCCTCATAACTTTAATCATTTTATAACATTATGTCCTATGGTGATAGCTTTTAGATTAATTATAATACACATTTGTTAATTGAATGGACAAATATTTCTGTCCTAATCTATCTATGTTCTATCATAAATTGGGAACCACTACAGCACTTGCTTCTTGAAATGGAAATCCTCTGGAAGTTAAACAACAATTAATTTGTTATCTGTTGCATTTACATTCAAAACCTAACATAAGACTTGCTTTAAGTGCATGAACTCCTAATTGGGACACTGAGCGCCTCTATGATAGACTGGTGCCAGGTGAGGCAGAAGGTTTTGTAAGAGTATATGATGATGTGGTGTCTCACCATCTTTTCTAGTGTTTACAGCCCAGCCCAGGATAGTGTCTCTCCACCTTACTTTCCATTCCTCAACCCCACAGAAGAAAACTGTTGCTCGGTTCCTCAGATGGTGTTGCATCCTGGTCCGGTAAAAGTGGGACCACTGCAGCATCTGATAGGTGGGCCGGTGCCTCATCAGCCAGAACTGCATAGAAGTTTGACAGCTCCATATTAGGCTGTGATGTCGCAATAGTTCCTGCACCACAAACTACTTCAGACCAGTATGGTTGCTGCAGGTTGGCCCTATCTGGATCCCGTTCAAACCCACTTGGCACCCGGCACTGATGTGACAACAGCACTCGGCTATACGGTTCCCACAGCAATGCTGATGCTCGACCACCAAATTAGCCTCAGACTCATCAGACAGGCAAATTTGATTGCAGTTCTTACACACAGCCATGTTTTTTAATGAAATGTTTGTAGGCAGGCTGATGGTAACAAGCTGCTACTACCCACACTTATCCCAATAGTTGAGTAACTTTAACCCAACCGCAGTAGCCACTGCTATACTATGGTGCTACCTATGGTCTTTAAATATAGCTATTTAAAGACCATAGGTAGCACGAATCAGAAGGAATATCCACAAGTCTTTCATATAGTTTGACCAAATTTGAGATGTATCTGGTTTATTTCGGAGGAGCTTGTCAGCATCAGAGCGAAGGTGGAGAGAAGGACAGTGTGCAAGTAACATGTGCTTTAATACACAGTGAAGCTGGGTCCAAGAGTCGACTGACGGACATGCTGGAGGAAGCAGGAAGAAGTGTGAACGGTGGTTTTTGATCAGCCCGGAAGGACTCATGTCACTCCATTACTCAGTGACCTCCACTGGCTCCCCGTGGCCTCCAGAATCAAATTCAAGTCACTAATGCTAGAATACAGAGTGACTACTGGATCTGCACCCATCTACCTAAACTCCATAATACAAACTTAGGTTCCTTCTCGGCCGCTACGCTCCTCCAACGAACTCCGCTTGGCTCTGCCATCCCTTCACTCAAAGCAATCCCAGTTCTCATCTGTGACACCACGATGGTGGAACGAGCTTCACACGTCATCAGAGCAGGGGCGTCCCTCTCTAACTTCAAGAAGCTCTTGAAAACTCATCTCTTCTGAGAACACTTCCTCTTATAACACCTCTAACATGCACTTCCTGTGCTCTTCTTCTTCTATCCCCTTACAATTCTCTTGTATTGATTGCACTTTTTCGTTACTGCTCAGTTTGGGTATGAAGTGTGGCAAAAGAATAATTAGACTTTTACAGTATGTTCATAAAATCAGTTGATAAATGTATCAATTTGAATAAACCATTGGCATTAATTGCCATATTTCCTCATTTTGCCATTAAATTTTAAATCAATACATTAATATCGAAAAGGATTTGCAATATTGATTTAATCTTTAATTCCTCTCCACTCTGTGGAGCGTTTTAGACCATTTTAGCTCAATATTTTGTTTTTAAGCTGTACACAGCTGTACTGTATGGTTTAGTCTAGAGTTGATTCCAGAAGCAGCAGGCAGCTGGTTTCAGAGAAAAAGAAATTAAACCCACTGTACACTACTTTGTAAGCACCATACAACAGAGTTGGCAACACATGTATTGTTCTTTTTAGTTAAATATTCAAATTTAAGTAGTTTCACTTTTCTGCCACTAAGATGTATAAAAGGACAGTGATTATTGGAAGAAACATGACCCTAAAAGCTACTGTTGTTCCATATCCACTGAATGTGTACACAGGCACTAGCATGCTAACACGCTAGCTGTATATGAACTATAACAAGGCCGTGTTAAGTCAAATGTGTTTTTAGCTTGTTGTGCAGTTCTACCCCCGAGAAACAAGTGTAAATAGGAAACCTTTTGCTAGCACATTCACAGAAATAAATTTAAATGGTGACAGTATCTCATTGTTGTGATTACAGCTTATTCTGTGATTGATCAATGTATTTATAAAATCCTTGTAAGTTGATACAGTTATTAACGGAGTATAATTAAACTCTGTAAAAGTCTATAATTATTTCAGTGGCACACTCCAGGCTCCAGAAACACGTGAAAATCTTATGCTGCTTCATTGCGACAGCTCAACACTGGTCACAAAGAGAATAAATCACTGCAGCCACATTTCATTAGATGAAAATATACACCCATGCACTCTATTCCCTCAGTGGGCTCCTGTGTGCCATGTCTGCTCTGCTAACTGCATTAGCCCCGGTGCGGTAGCCTGCTGATGAATAGCCAGCAGTAGGTGTTAGGTAACGTGTTGGGGGAGAGCGGGTCCCGGGTATCCATCATAATCATCACCGCCTGGGGAGGTCTGCTCTGGATGCTGATGGTCAGCTGGGTGGCATTCAGCTGTTGAGGGGTGGGCTGGCAGAAAGTACCCTTGCAACAGTGGAAGGAGGACCACATGTAATTTTACTCACAGTTTATTTCCCAGTAGAATGGTCATTGGAAATGAGCGACAAACCGAGCAACCCTAACACATACAGTCATTGTCTACTTTGGTTTGCAAAAATTCTCAGATACAGGACTACCGTTCCATAGCAGATATTTAGGTAAAATATTTTTCAAAACATTTCATAAAGTAAATAAAATATGAATGTAATTAACTAATTTGGTGGCCCTGGGCCCCCACTGACTCCCCAATTCTTCCATTCTTACTGTGCATTGTGTATGTACCCCAACCCTATCATCAGACAAGAATATCAATATTGGATTACTCTGCAATCACTGGGCCACATTCAATTACAACTTTTTTGTTCACATCCAATGCAAATGTTTACAAAGCTCTCACTGTCTATACTATCTGCACAACTATGGTATGGTTAAGGATAGGGAAAGATTGTATTAATGGTTTACCAAAATGTCCCCCCTTGCACCACTCCAACCTTCACGCCTTTAGACCTGCTGCACGCACTTCATAAAGTCTTGCACCCGTACACCTGTAAACTGCCGCGACTACTAATTTGAAACATCACGGTCGGTCACAGCACCAACTGCGTGTGGCTCCATGTTGATGAACGTGTTGTTTTGTGGTACCGGCAAGCAAGTCACTTCCTGTGCTGTTTTTGAAAAGTGCTCTACAAATAAGGATTATTATTATTATTATTCCTCGTCTGCCTTCATAAACACACTGACAAGCACAGAGGTGGAAAGTAACGAATTACAATTACTCACGTTGCTGTAACTGAGTAGTTCTTTTGTGTACTTGTACTTTGTAAAGTAGTTTTATAAATCTGTAAATTTACTTTTACTTTATAATTATTTTGGACCCATAATACATAGCGATTTACAGTTAACCTTTGTAAAATGACAGAACAATAAGTTACTGTAAATTTTTTATGTAGAAACAACAGAAATTTGTAGTAGCCTCTGTAGTTTAGTTTAATTTATCATTATGGATTTAGGCCTACCATGTTTTTAAGGAGTCTGTTCGCACTGATATAAGCTAATAAAAAGGTTCATTTTGCAAAAGCTTAAAATATTAAGCAGTAATATGGCAATTATTTTTGAAAGTCTGGCCCCCACAGTGTCTGCTTAGAAAAATTCATGCCTTTGATGTAGAGGTCAGTTAAATGATAGCCTACTTCCATTGGTGGTTAAAAATTTGTTTTTATAGTTTGCTTTGCTCCAAATAGCCAAAAAGACATCAGTGCATGCTGGTTGGCATTAGCAACTTGCTGGTAACTAGTTATGTATTGTAATAACGCTAATGATATCCCATTAAAATAATCAACTCTGCTTGTAATGTCTTGTTTGTGCGGCAGGCCGACTACTTTGCAGGGTTGTCTTTATGCAATATAAAGGTTTGGATAAGTAAAGAAACCACTTCAGTGTTCCAGATTTCAAAAGCTGTGAACTAGGACTTGGTGTCGAAGCACAAGCAGATTGATGAATTCCAACTACACAGTGTGACGCTTTGGGCAGTGTTCTGCTGGGACACCTTGGATCCTGCCATTCATGAATAATACTTTGACACATACCACCTACCTAAACACTGTTGCAGACCATGTACACCCTTTCTTGGAAACGGTATTCCCAGATGGCAGTGGCCTCTTGCAGCAGGATAATGCGCTCTGTCACAAACAAAAGATGGTTCAGGAATGGTCTGAGGAAAACAAGAGTTCAAGTTGTTGTGTTGGCCTCCAAATTCTCCAGATCTCAATCCAATCGAGCAGCCTGTGGAATGGGCTGGACAAACAGGTCTGATCCATGGTGGCTCCACCTCGTAACGTACAGAACTTAAAAGATCTGCTGCTAAGGTCTTGGTGCTGAAGGTTGTTATGGCTGAAGGTGTATATGCCAAACAACCTAAAAGAGAAGCACCCCCTGGTGGCCCTACTGTCTAACTCAAAGAAATCCTAAAATAAAGGAGGTGGATACACTGGTAGACTTTGTCAGTGATTGATTCATTAATTCAAAATAAAGTACAATGGGACATTACACAGAAGGAGAAGAGAATGTGGAGTTCCAAGAGACCCTTTTTTCATTTGTTTTCCTTGTTGGAAATTTACTTCTTTATTTAAATGTACAGCCATCAACCAACAAATAGTAGGTAAGTAGCTAACAAGCTCTGATAAGCCCACATGATCATCACCAAATAGCTAGTTAATAACTAGCATTTAGCAGCTAAAGGGCTTTTGTCAAATGACTCGCGTTGCTTGCTGTGGAGTTCTGGTGAAACTGACCCATAATGTTATTAATATTACTATGAAAAGTAAATAAAATGTCTGACGTGAAAAAGGTATTTTATTGTTAAATATTCTCTTGTAACTGCAATAGTTTGATACTGCTTTTACACCACTATGATGTGTACCATTCATCAAGATTCATCTTAACTTGTTTTAACAAACAATTCTAAAGCGGACTGAATCTCTGCTGGGCATATACATGCCAGTGTAAGAATACCGAGAGATGGAGTAGCTTATATAAGGCCTGTTTTATCTATCTGAACTTCTGAGCACATGTCCGGAGCTCCCTTATTATCACTGATATACAGCAGGTGTGACTGTAAATCTTTGTCTCCAGCACTCAAGAGACAGCTCTGGTCATGGCCATAATAAGCAGTCAAATTATTCACCTTCCAAACCATTCTGTTTATTCTCACCCATTCACAGACTTATCGAGTCAGTTCTCTAGCTCACATAAACGCTGAGGCGCCAGCTGGCTGACATTTCACCTCTATGGCGGAAACATGTCCTAGATTCTACACATTAGCCAGCTGCTCCGGCTCTGTCCTGCTATTATATCTCCTGATAGGTAGAATGGAGAACACAGTCGCGTCAGTGTGGGTCACGTTTTAGACACAAGCTTTTTCTGGAGCTGATGTCCAAACTTGAGTTAAGGAGTGAAACTGAGGTGTATAAACTCAATCTTTGTCCTCCTCGGTATTGATCTCAAGACACGGGATTTCTGTGTAGTTTGGAGTACAGCCTGCCACATTTGACAGATATCTAGATGAGCTTAACAAAGCACTAGACGAGCAGCTTTTCCACATCTGTTCACTTCATTCTGCTCTCTCCTCTCTCCCCTTGGATCACTGTTTTTCTTCTACATCTCATCTCATTTTTGAGGTTTATTTTTAACCACGTATGGCTTGGAATAGCTTGCACCCTGAAATGGAAATTTAAGATGAACACAATGGGAACTTGGCTCCATCTCTGTCACCCCCAGAGGGAATAACTGACTCATGTAACCTCAACAGAAATGACCGCAGCCACACCAAACGAAGAGAGAATGGGGGGGGGGGGGGGGGGGGGGGGGGGGATGTGAACAAAACAATAAAAACACAGATTTACGCCAACTCTTGCCCATCTCCAAACATCACGCACTGTGGATCTTTGATCTTACTTTTTTGTCTTTTTTCATTATGCAATTGTCATTCCTGGAGTGATGAAAAGCACATGGCCGTTGCTTACATGTTCCCATTATAAAGTAATAACTTCCAAGCGGGCCTTGCAGGCCTAATCCAAATCTAGCCGAAGAGGAGGGTCATTAATCAAACCGTTACACCCAAAAGGGTTTTGTGCTGCTAGGGAAGGAGCAAATAGATCTCTCTATAAACAGACATGACTGTCCACAGTTTATTTCCAATCAGGGGTTAGAAATGTAGCTCAACCTTAGTCTCTGCAGAAACAGATCAGTGTGTTTGTAATGGATGAATGTTTGAAATGCCAAGGATAATCTTTTGTCAGTAACCAAACAACTTATTTCCAGTTTAAAGTGGGATTAAAGGTTGTTTTTTTGCCACTAGGGGGCAGTAAAAAAACTGAAAACACAACATGTGTTGTGTTACATTTTTATTCATTTAGCTGACACTTTTATCCAAATGTGTCTTATCCACTGCTTCATCGCCACTCCCGCATGTTATCACCTTATAAAGTTATGGCGGACGTGCTGCTGGCAAACTGTTTCCAGTTTAGACATCCAGTAAACATGAAGCAAGGGCCATAGCTAGAAGTCAAATCCTCAGTATTTTTATTTTTAAAGTTGACTACTTTTAGGCCAATGAACATAAATAAATAGTGGATTCAGTGTTTCTCCGACAGACTTTCATTCTGGCAGTGGGGAGAACAGAAAATACGGTATACCAGAACAGTTAAATCTGCTCAATATTTTTATATTAAAATGGATTAAATAACTGTGTACAATGTCTGATCAGTGCAGGCATCTGTTTTCGGGCAAAAGCTCTGATAAACCCACTAACCTGCTCAGCAGCAAACAGCAGACAGACACAGTTAGCAACTAGCTGGTGGAGCATTTAGCAGCTACAGAGAAGCTGGTGGAGACCAAAACAGAGCTAAAAGAGGCTAAAAGACACAAACACAAGTCCAACTGAATACTAATGTCGCTCTGTGTCTGCAAGATATGTAATAGTTTCTCATATCAACTTCATAATACGTCAAGAAAATAGAGCCGGTCCTGTCTTCCCTGGGGCCATATGCAAAATTCTGCTTTGGGGCCCTCCTACCTGAATCGTGCAGCCAGGTAAACAATTTGCCATTGCTGTACAGTCACACCTGACACTGCAGTGCTCTCATTACAACCCTCCCTCCTTTAAAACAGTCTGTCAATGTAATAAGCATGAACTGAGTGGAACCTCTTCTAGACTTGTCTTTAGGGTAAGAAAAATCCAGTGCTGATTTGAATGGACGTCTGTGCACTAACTCAGTCCTCATGAAGTTTGTCAAGACCGTTCTGCTGGATCATTTGGTGGAGCAGCAACTGTTCCATTAGGGTCTGAGCTGCTTGTATCTGATGCTGGCTGTACATCTCTGTTTGTGTTAGCACTGGCTGAGGATGGATGTGGATCAACTGTGCTTGTACTGGCTGACGATCCAGCATCTACTCTACTGACAAACTTAAGCATAGCCCCTGTAAATTACAGATAACAGAACTTGCTAGATATTAATGTTATAAGCTGCATGAGGCCCATTCAAACTGGCTCCACCAGGTTTATATACATTTTCAAATTTAAAATACTACTTATACCATGACTTGGGTGAATATGTGATGTTGTGCCTAAACCTAAGTCAGTGACTTCATGCATGTCAACCGGCTAACCAGTTGCGTTGTCGACGTAGCAAACTGTGACGTTTCATATGGAAGTTGAAGGGTACCTTTAGCGTCAATTAATTCCGCTTTGTCACGCTATCTGAAAGCGTCGTTAATGACGCACTGAGATGAGAACGCGTTGGTAGGTAGGTGGGAACTACAGAAATGGTCATAATTCTCTGTGGGTTCACAGGATATAATAGTGGGGTCACAATAAAGAACAGGTTTCATATTACACTTATCATTTGATCCACTGCTAATATATATTATACTGATGGCTGTAGCTTTTTTTTGAACCCATCACACAGCCTATTTATCCTTCTGCCATCAGGCATTAAAAGGCACACAAATAGGACTTACCCCACAGACTCTGCTACACCCCACCTCCCTGGTGCCTTGTCTTGTAAGGTATCGTGATCTTGATTTTATCACCGTGGACCTTGAGAAATGGCATTTCATTCATTTGTGTACTATTTATGTATGTGGATGAATGATAAAAAACGAACTTGAACTTTAAGCCATGAGCAGGGAGCTCACACTATATAGTTTGTAATTGCAGAGCTTTCAGTCAATTTAAAATAAAGCAAAATCCCAACTAAGCTGTTTATCTTTTGATGTCCTGATGAGGATATGCTAATAATACGTCCCAGAGGTTAAGCAGCAAAGACTTTCCACTTTGCTTCATTTCCCACCAAACCTATAATTCCTCCACCGTGCCCACATCAAGGCTCAGCGCTAAACCAGCCCTCTCGCTACATGCCACTACTTCCCACATCATTTAAAAAGAAGTCTGCAAATAAACATCTCTGATCTTATGTGCTGAAAACAAAGCATAAAAGCCCCTTGAGACTGTTAAGCGGGTCAGATTGTAGAACAAGAGGAGGAGAGACCTTTTATAGTCAGAACAAACTCATCCTTGAGCTCAGGTGGCCAACAACTCGGGATGGTGACCTCTCTAAAACTCATTGATAAGCTACAACAACTGATGAGCTGTTTTAGAAGATGAGAGGAAAGATGTCAAGAGTCCTGAGCTCAGTGATGTTTATGTGTGCAAAGTTGTGTAAGAGAGAAAGAATCGGTTCTCAGAAAGGTGAAACAGAAACCGAAAGCACAGGGGACAGAAGACAGAGAATACAAAAACACGCATAATCCGAAAGACAAACTGACCAGTCGACAAGCCAAATTCTCCGCTTTCCTTAGGTGACCCGGCCATTCACAATAGTCCACTCACAAAAAAGGGAAGGTCAAAGGTGAAGCTTTCCTGGCTTTAGCTTTCAAGCTCTGTCCCCCAATCTCGGGAACCGGTTCAGATTCAGCCGCACAATGCCAGAGTGTGGGATCTTTTTTTTTTCAAGTGCCGGCATATGTTTATTTCTATTAGACGTGGTGGGCGGCAACATTGACGTGTGAAAAATCATCAAGAGGAGGGGTTGTAAAAGTGTGAGAGCTGACACGTTCAGTCTGGCACTTGTTTAATGAAGCTGTGCCACTGGAGGATAAATAGTTCGGACACAAATGGAGGGAAAAACAAGGCCGTCCTGGAACTTTTTGCCAGAAGTTCAAACTCCATTTGCAGCATAGAGACTGGAGTCCTCTTAAGTTGTGTTATTTATTTTTTTTTTTACATGCCAGCACCACTTTTCTTTCAGTGCGGTGGACTTACACTCAGATTGTTCCATTATGTATTCAATTACAGTAACAGGTCTGCTCAAAAAACACACATGCACACAGTCTCGGCACTTGGCGAAATTACAGTCCAGGATCACACACGAACTCTTCCTTCTCCTCAAAAAAGCCCCAAACTCTCGTCGATTCGTCACTCTCCCTCACACACAGAAAACTTAAACACACACAAACACACACACACACACACACACACACACACTCTATTATGGATAGTTGTGGTTGTGGTCTGTCTGTTTGGCAGCCCCCATCCTCGTTCGAGTATCGTACTCACCCCATGGCAGCAGAAAGAAGTCCTTCTGGCTCTGCTGAGCAGCATACACACTCATGCACACACACTGATGGAGTCTAACAAGGGGGTTTCCTCTTCTGGTTTCTCCCCTCTGTTTTTACCCCCCCACCCTCCTGCCCCTGGCTTTAGAGATATCCTTTTTTGGAACCGGAGGGGGGAGAGAAAATAAATAGTGTTAGAAAGTGAGTAAGGGAGGCAGAGACAGGAACATAACAATTGCTCCCCATGTCCCACACCAGGGACCTTACCAGCCTCTTGTGAGACACCACTCTCCCTCCAATCATGCCTCTTTTCCCCTCCCTCCTTCTCCTCCTCCTCTTCAGGTTGGAGAGTGTGCAGGCCTGCACGGAGGCTGTCCGGACAGGGACAGCCCTTTTCCCCCACTGTCTTTCACTCATTCTCCTCACTTCACATGACATCTTGATTCCTGATACTTGCATGACTTTGGCAGACTAGTCATTAAGCTTTCTTAATTTTTTTTTTAGATTTTAGATTGGTCAAAACTCAGGGATCAGTCTGTATGTCAACTCTGCCAACAACTTAATTGCACTCACTTTGCATCTCAGGTGTACAACTGTCTCCAATTAGATGACTAGACTGAAAACAAGAAGGACTTTGGTGGCAAACCCTCAGGGCCAGGATGGAAAACATAACAGTTCTACTGGGAAAAGTCATCTAAAAGTTTTCCTAAGCTGTCTAGATAAATTAGATCTTTCAAACTACAGACCACTGGATTAGTATGCCCTCCAGTGGTGTGCCCCTTACCACCAAGGCAGAACAGCTTCTAGTAGAATCGACTTTACCCATTTAAGCCCTTTGGAGTTCCATAAGGTTCAGTCTTATTGTATTTTATCATCTTGGTGTCGTTTTGTGCTTAGAGAATAAATAGTGTTAGAATGTGAGTAAGGGAGGCAGAGACAAGACTCTAAAAAGGGGCCTTACCAGCGTCCTGTGATACACCACTCTCCCTCCAGTCATCCTGTAGGTACCGATCCCTATCCCTAGGATCCCTATCTGTGGCCCTGTCTGTCAAAGAAGGTCACCACAAATGTGCCTGCTCGTAATTACTCGTGTTATTGTCTGTTCTCATCTCAGGGCGTCAAATACTGACGCTTTCTGAAAGGCTGATATTTGATCATAGTATTTGGCGATGGATGGATGGTACCCTTCGGCGTCTATTTGAGACGCCCTGTCTAGACTGGAAGCACTTGGCCCCTTACCCTTAGCCTAACCAGCATAGGGGTGTGTGCCTAAACCTAACTCAGTGATTGTATGCATGTCGACCGTCGGCTAACCCTACAGCCTGACGGCTGATGTGCTAGCAGCTAGCAGCACTTTGTGTTGCTACTTTGTTAGATTGTTGTTTATTAATCATTATTAGAAATTAAAAATGGACTGTTAAATAAGGTTTTTCATATCTTAAGTATATTCCTATTACATTATAGTAAGCAGTTTAATCTCAAGTGATTAAAAAACATTTTGTTATCTTGATTTAGAAGATATAGTTGGATCATTTTGAATAGGCAGATTTGCGGTAACCTTCTTTGACTGACAGGTTCCACTTTTGTGCATGTGCAGAACGGATCTAGCAGGCAGTAGGGATTTGGCACTAACACATCCCCCTTTTTCCTCACAACACATTTCACCATAGTGTCTGCTGCTCCCAAGTGGCCAAAAAATCAGATAATGCAGGTTTAATTTGATCAAAAAAATCTTTTGCTTATTGATTATTTGGTCTACTCATTCTACTCCGATAAATACCAAGTTGAGTCAAACTGAAATGAAGTTATAGGAGCATAGGACTATTTGCTACCATCTCATCAGCAGCTTGTACATCGCTGCAGAGACTGTTGAGAACAGCTGACAGTGTCCTTCCTGCTGAACAGGTCCTGTGATAGACATAAAACAGAACAGAAAAATATCTTCTCTTGCTTTCAAGCGTGTATTTGTGTGTGTTTGCGGGCAGGTGTGTGTGGCCACCTGCTGCAATGGATGGGTGCATTCTGGCTTTGTCCTCAGCAAATCAAAGCAGCTGAAAAAAGCTGCTTCAAAGGTCAGTGAAGGTTCAGACAGGAAACGCTTTCAGACCGAGCACCCACTACCACCTCTTTCAGCTCAGATCTTTTCAGCTTTTTTTTTGCTATAGTTCAGCGGGGATTAAACAGCTGCTGTCTTTGACCCATCCGCTTTAATAACCTTTCATCTCCTCTGAATACTATCAAATATTTCCTTCTAATAATTGTATTTATATATTTTATTTAAAATCCATGTGATCCTTCATCGTGTTTTAGCTCATAAAAAATTATGATAATAATGAGGAATAATGAATCCTAACTTTTTCATTGGGTGTAACAAGCCCATTCTAAATTTCAGCCAAAGCAAATATGACACAAATAAAGTTGGCATCTTCATCTTGGCAGTCGCATGGAGGTTTACTGATGGACCTTTGTTGAAGTCTATTTAACCCTAATATAGAGTTCGCCTCAATATTGCCCTCTATGGTTGTTGGTTAGTCCCTGAAGTAGGTTGGTTATGGTTAGGCATTGTAGAGACCATTGGTTGGGGTTAGACACATTTGGGCTCTGGTAAAGGTGAAGGAAAGACAGATTGATGGGAAGAACATAGGGTTAGGGTTAGAGCTGTGGTTCATGCTGACCAAATGAGATTAGATTAGCATGAATGAAACATAAAATAAATTCACTAAAATAACACAAAAAACATCTATCAGACACTCCATACAAACAAATGAGCATGAAAATTATTTGGATTGCATAACACTCATGACTTGGATTTTGTTATTGAATCCAGCTGCACTTTTTTCTCCACAATATTTCATTTAAATGTTTAATATAACGAAATACATTCATTCAAAATAATTTACATTCATATGATAATATAACATAAGATTGCTGCATTGACATAAAACAAGAATGCTCCTCCTATTTTAACACATGGTAATCTGTTCAAAATCCATCTATCAATCGACTCATTCATTTATATTATTAAAGGTTAAAAAACAGTTATAAAGGCATTTAGAAGTATTATAGAGGATGTAGTATTTTTCACTTAACCTGAAATGTTAAAGGGCAAATGTTTTATTACATGTAACAAGGCTGGAATTGATATCTATAATTTCATCAGCATACAGTGATATTCTGTGTTATGTCGGGCCTGCTGTTGCGGGTGTGAAGGTACTGCTATTGTGAGAGGTTCAATTACCAATGTATATAATAAGAGGAGAGTGGGCAACAGTGTTGGTCGGTTAATAGGACCAGATTATTTAGAAGGTATTCTTAAAACATAAGGATTCATATATAAACTCAAAGCAGGCCATGTCTCTATTGTACAGGTAACGGAATAACAGATCCCTTCTCAAATGCCAGTGTCCAGTGTTACCTTTGATATTTGCCTTGTTTCGTTGAACCTCTTGCACAAGAAGTCTCGACCAACCTCTTTATCTGACCAATAGCAAATAATGAAACACATTTCAACGTACATGGATGATTCCCATCTCCAATTTGTGGATATTTTTCTGGCCTTTATCTAATGATTTGAACCTGAAGCTTTGGTAGACCTATTCATCCTAAATATTTTAGGAAGTGTACAACATATGCTGTGCAATACATGCTAATTATCATAGCTGTGGGAAGCATCCATCAAATTTCAAATTCACATAAATGGTTCTGCTCGAGGTTTCTGCCTCTTAAAAGGAATTTTTTCCTTGCCTCTGTTGCCTAGTGCTGCTCTTGGTGGGAACTGTTGGGCTTCTGTAAATAACATCACAGAGTACGGTCTAGACCTGCTCTATTATGAAAAGCGCTGTGAGATAACTGTTGTTGTGATTTGGCGCTATATAAATAAAACTGAATTGAATTGAATTGAACATAAATGTGTTCACAGTAACACAAAGGACATGGTACATGCAACTCTTTTGGCATAGAAAGTTAATATTGGACATTCACCAAAAATGTAATCCGTTCACTATCAGTGTTAATATATGATATGCGTATGACAACTGCAGTATTAGTTAAGGTTAGGCAAAGATTGTGGCCATGGCATGCAAACTACAGGTAACTGTGGTATGGTCAGGATTAGGTCACTAAAACCATTGGTCCAGGTCAAGGTATGGTTAATCATCTTCCGATTGCGAAGGAAAATAAGCATTCTGATGTGTCTTCCATCTGCTGCAGTCTGTTTCTTTGGCCGACCACTGAGTCTACATACCTCAGCGTTGCCCGTTTCTTTGTGCTTCTTCAAAAGTGCTTGGATAGCACATCTGGAAACCCCTGTCTGTCTTGAAATGTCTGGCCTTGCCATGTTGTATGACCTTTTGACAGTCAACTGTCTTCAGCAGCCTCACCTTGTTAGCTGAGTTTGGCTGTTCCTCACCCAGCTGTATAGCTGTTTCTGTTTCAGTTAATGATTGTTTCCTCCTACATATTGAATAGGTGATCATTGGCACCTGTTTGGCATAATTGTTTAATCATATACCCGACGATATGCCTACAAAAGGACTTTGTGCAAGTGTACCTCGAATAATTGATGCTGTTGTGTAGGCAAAGGTTGGTCAAACCATATATTGATTTGATTTAGATCTCTTCTGTTCACACTTTTTTGGTGAACAGAATAAATATATGATAAAAATAGTCAAATAACATGTCTATTTTTGGAAGCATTCTTACTTTACAGCGTTCTTTCCTTCCACACTTTTGCACAGTACTGTTTTTCAATGGATAATATTAGACAACAGTTCACAAAGTAATTAGGATCCATCCCCTGGGTACCAGATATAGTATATGTAGCTATTTCAGGTCAATTTATCCAATAGTTTTTTTAAGCAATCTTTACTCTACAGCACATACACTTAGTGGATTAGTATAACATTTGATACAGATATTCATGGTCCCCAGATGCTGAATAATACTGACTGATCATACTGACCTATTCACTATGTCCACAACTTTCTCATGCCAACACCAAAAATGGTGAACGGGGTAAAGAGCCCCTGGCATGGCTGCAGACTGTGTTTGGGAAATTTCATGTCTGTTTGAAATGTATTATATTGAGTATTAATTGGTAGGATTATGTTAAAAAGAAAGGATAGAACTGGTTGTGTGTATTCTAGTCTCTTTTCATCTCTATAAGCACCACCCCTGCCCTTTCTCTTTCCATTCCACACACCTGCATTATTCCCTTCATTTTTGTCTACTGTTTTGATGTGTGAATATAAAATCCAATGGAGCAGAAAAAGCTCCATTCTTCCACATTCTATTTTATATTGAATAATAATTTTTTCCCTCTATTTTCCATCTGTCCAAGCTCTTTTCCATTTCATAGAGAGGAAGGCTGACAGATATAGATCTTTCCCAGCCTACTTAGCATTTGAATCACACACCAGTGCTCAGCTTCTTTAAACGCTCTGCTGGCCTCTCACACCTTTCTGACTGAATTCCCTGCTTTTGTTTCCATCCTGATTTCTTATTTTTGTCTCCCTTGGTGTTTTTTTTCTTATTTTCTCATGATATCTTAGCTCAATTTCACCAAAACTTGGGGAATGATGTTTCAAGAAGGTGTCATAATTTGATGACTTTAGTAACTTCAGTTCCTTAGCCAGTGTATTATAATACTGCTGTTAAAGCTGCATTGACTGATTTGTTTTTGCCACTAATGGGTAGTGGAACAGGCTGAAAACTCAGCATTGACATGCAATCACCTTATAAGGTTGTTATGACGAACATGTTAGTAAAACAGTGCCTGTTTACACTTCAAGCAACATTAGGCCTGGAGTTTCATCATTTTAGGGGGAAGGCCTTTGGTGTTCAATTTTTTTGAAAGGGTGCAAAGGGGTTAGGGATGATGACAGCATTTGGAAGTTTGCAGTAACGCATCCACCTTTTTTTAATGTCCCATCCAGGCTGTGATTGGTCAATATTATAGGTAAATGGGCAGCCAAAACCAAAGCTGGCTTATCTTATCCCTGCAGTCTTCTGTCTTACCCCTTCAGCTGCAGAACCTGGACTAACAGCTGAAATGGTTCTGAGGATCTTGAGGAGGACTGGTGGAGAATCAAAGTTTGCCGACAACCTGTCTGGTTGCTTCTGTATAAGCAGCCCACAGAGCGCCCGGCCCGTTGGGATTGCTCCCGGTGCTCCCAATTGCCAGTCCGACTATGGTTTCTTGTTTTATTTTGCTAATTTACCAAATGTTCTTACCTCCCCTCAGTAAATCTTCCCTTCACTCAGTCACAGCTTTGTGGCATTGGCACATTGGGATGGCTTCCATTAAGTGTCCTGGTTGGTCGGTGCCAGATGGTAGATAATGTGTCAAACTATCATCATAAATAGCCCGGTTTTCCAGTGGTTCACACCAGGCTCTAAATCGATCCTACTATATATGCGCAACGTTTCACTTTCTGTGGCCCAATAAGAATTCTGAATCTCATCAATAGACACTTTTGTCTAAAACCAAGAAAGAGGCAGAGGTGAAAATGGCTAAATCAGCTGGGGCAGTGCGGGCGGAGCATTAAGTCCACTGTTGACCCCAGGGCGTATTAGATTTTTGAGGGGCATAAGGCCAAACTCAGGGGTCATGGCGCCAATGGCCTCCCTAAATTTCCGGCCCTGAGTAGCTTATCTGCTCTAGAGAGGTACTAGAATGTTCCAGAGACAAGGTAAAAAAAACTATATAATGTAAGCATTGGTTTGGCTGCCTCTGTGCTATTTACTTCACCCATATGATAGAGGAGGCAGAGGAGGAATGTTTGGGTTAAGGGGGCCCAATATTTATTTGGGTGACCACCCAGGGCCAATTATCTGAACCTGAGGACTAAACATGTAAAAAGGGCACTGAATTCTACTCTCCTCAGCTGATGTGGATGTGAACTATATTAGAATCAAAACAATAGAAGTCTCCATTCTTTCTGTACTGTGTATTATGGTGGAAGATAACTATCCAATGATGCAAGTTATCGCATCTTAACCTATTATGTCTTGCTAACATTTTTTGTGAAATGACAATAATGTTGACTGATGCTTCCATGCCATTGGCTGGCACTACTAGATCCACCCTCTTTACATGTGAGGGCTGACCAATGCCTACGATGTTGACAGATGTAGTCATGTAGCCTTTTCCATTTTGCAGCTGTCCAGGTGCAACATAACATTAACATCACGCACTGAAGTAATAATACTGTCATTTCCCTAGTGATCTAGGGGTGGTGATGGTGCAGTGGATAAGATGCCTGCCTTTGGTGTGAGAGACCCGGGTTCAGTCCCCCACTGTGACCATCCACCATTGTGTCCCTGAGCAAGACACTTAACCCCTCATTGCTCCAGAGGTGTGTGACCTCTGACATGTATAGCAATTGTAAGTCGCTTTGGATAAAAGCATCAGAAAAATGTAATCTACTGAACAAAATTAGAAACGCAACACTTTTGTTTTTGCCCCCATTCATCATGAGCTAAACTCAAAGATCTAAGACTTTCTCTATGTACACAAAAGGCCTGTTTCTCTCAAATATTGTTTACAAATCTGTCAAAATCTGTGAGCACTAATCCATCCACCTCACAGGTGTGGCATATCAAGATGCTGATCAGACAGCATGGGTATTGCACAGGTGTGCCTTAGGCTGGCCACAATAAAAGGCCACTAACAAAATGTGCAGTTCCATCACAGTTTTGAGGGAGCGGGCAATTGGCATGCTGACTGCAGGAATGTCCACCAGAGCTGTTGCCCATGAATTGAATGTTCATTTCTCTATCATAAGCCGTGCAGTGTGATAATAAGAGTACGGACCAGGTGCTCGGTACACTATAACAAATAGAATTGGTTGCAGTGATTTCCAACTTGGGTGTGAAAGACTAAGAACAAGGCTTTCAAATGAGTTATAAATTTAGGTTTAGAGCTGATTAATAGGCTAGAGTCGAAGATAGCTGCAACCCCACCTCCTCGGCCTGTGCCTCGAGGAATGCGAGTATTAATATGACTGGGAGGGGTGGATTCATTTAGGCTAACATATTCTCCATCACCCAGCCAGGTTTCAGTAAGAGAAAATAAATCAATATCATAATCTGATATTAGTTCATTTACTAGTACACCTTTAGAGGAGAGAGATCTGATGTTTAAGAGTCCACATTTAACTCTCCTATTCGTTTGCACTATTGCTCTTGTATGTGTATATATCCACAGTGAGGGGGGAGTGTTCCTGTGTCTGGTTGCCTTCACTGTTCAGACACCATCATGACCTTAAACATACACAGTACATGACTCTGGCAGGATGTACTGTATACCCATCTATCTGGTTTATAAGACACCCCTTGTTCCACTAGAAGCTATAAAACATAGCATGTGCTCGTGTGTGGGTATATCACACTTAGAGGAATTGAATGCCTACTTTGACATGTTTGTTGTATTATCAACACAACCTGTACTACATGTACACGACACCCAGTAAAACAGTAACCAACAAAATAATAGTTATCTGTCAAACTCCAGTAAACAAGCAATATGGGAGACAAAGAGACAGTAGAACAATAGTGCCATCAGGTGGCCAAAGCTAAACTCACTTCCTAGTCGTGAAGCCACACTACACTGTTTTCAGCTCATGTCTTGTGGTCAGGTAAAGTTTTAGTACGTTATAATAAATAATCTTGAAGACATTTTGAATGCCATCTGGAATCCATCTTATGAACATAAAAACCAAGTAAAGGAAAACCAACAAGTCATAAACTAAGAGACCCTAAGCTTTCTTAACCTTTTTTTGTTCACTTTGTTCACTTACAAATTATAGTAGTATTTATTCATTTTTGGACACTTGGGCAGCGGAACAAGCTTAAATCAGAAAAGTTTGGGTTCCCTTTACCCCTCCCGACAATCACGGGGGGCGTTCCAGATCCGAGGCTGGTGAGAACAGATTATTACAATTTTAAAAGGTCACTGACTGGATCGGAGGTTCCCCGACTTCAAACCATGAATCATGTATTATTCTCTTTCTTTGCAAAACATAGCACACAAGTGCAACCAGCTGATAACAGTCTGCCTCCATGTTTGCTTATGTCTGGAATCAAGTTTCTGTGAAATCCCAAGTTCCTGGAAATGCCACTCTGAGATTGTTTAGTTAGGCAATTTATTTTGTTGCAATATATCAGGTTATAGAGTGAAATGGAGTTTGTAACGTAATGTTTATTTTAATGTGTGTAACTTGGTCCTGCGACGTGACGTGTGAGCGTTGTTACGATTAAAATATTTAAACGGTTCGAAAAAGAAAAAAAGTGTTCTAATAATCTTAGAATCTGCTTATAGAGATCAATTTGACCCCGACAGACGCGCTCGCTAGATTAGAATATTGTAGTTATTATTATACAGAGGTGCAACTTTAATGATGAATTATATCATTCCCTCCTCATTTAAGCCCCTTCACATACACTGAGATATAACAATTGACAAAAGAATTCTTTTCTCAAGGTCCACTTACTAGATTCTTTCGAGAGCTTTCCATTGTCTAAAATGAATACTAATGATGCTATGTCTGCTGGATGTGTAAATACAGTAGACAAGTTTACTAACAAAACAGCTGCAACAACTTTATACGGTCATAATATAAAATATATTTTTTACTTTCATCTAAATACATATACTACAAACTGGGAGGTTACTTTCATTAGATTAAGAAAGGCTGCCACATAAAGAAAAACGTACCAACTTTGGGTGTCCATGCATTAAAATGAAAAAAAGAAATAGTGGAAGTTCTCTTTTTATATTACTTCTTTTTATTCATTTGAGTTTAAAACACTCTGCTTGAGATTGCACAGCTGCTGACTTCACACAGACAGAGCAGCCATCTTCTTAGCTCTGCGAGCTGCTCCAGACTTCCTCTTAGCTTTAGGCTTGAAGAGGGGATGACGGGAGATATTTTTACCTCCACTCTTGGCATTGGACCGATGACTGGAGGGGGGCAAGACAAAGACAGGCGCAGGGGAGCAAGTTAACACATGCAAATATTGAATGCTATATTTGTTGGCGCAGGGAAAAGCTTGAACCCGTGACAGGACCTGTTCTGTGAGCTCACCTGCTGATCCTGTGCGTGTCTTTGAGAGGGCAGGCCTTGCGTTTGTGCTCCAGGCTGCCGCAGTTGAAGCAGCCCTCCTTTCCTTGACCGTGTCCACATGGGTGGTCTGGGAGAGCACAGCGGCCACAGGACTGGCAGTGTCTCCAGGCTTGGAGGGAAAAATGTAATAAATACACACTTTAATGAAACACCAAAGGTAAAATAGTGATGTGAAGGACTTTTGTTAGTGGTGTGTTAGTTACTACTGTATCTGTGTAAGTGATTCTGTACACATTTACGTACATGGTTTCACACATTTCTCACATGTTGAGCAGTGCTTCCATTCTCTGCCGTCCTGCAGAGACAGACAAAACAGAAGTCATGTATAACATGTGCCTTAATTGGAGTTAGCAAATCTAATGAACATACAGTAGTTGTGGTTTTGTACCTTGGATGGGCAGACATTGCACTTAGCACAGTGCCTGTTGAGGGACCAGACGAATCTCTGACATACAGAGCAAAATCTAACAGGAAAAGGAGAAGATACACCACCTTTAAATACACAACTTCAACACAGAATTCATGTGAACCGTGTGGTTCGAGCTACAATACATGAGTTCCACCCAAACGTGTCCCTGATATGCTCGGTCAGATTATTTATATATTCTTTGGTCACATAACGAACGCCTGGTTTACAGTAAGTCATAACTTTAACTTACAGTTTTTAGTTTGAGTAAACCTCATGTAGGTTCATGTAATAAACAGGGCTGAAACTATTCCTCGATTACTAAAAATCATTCCAATTATTTGCATCGTAGCTTCGTTTTATCCACAACTATATACACAGCACAGTGTTTTGCACGGATGATCATTACAGTTGCACATCAAGATTTTTCTTTTGAGATTGTTCATTTTAAAGATACGTGTCTGATTTTCTCGTTTGCATATTTACTATTTTTCTTTAAAAAAAAAAGAAAGTATTTCTTAAACGATTACTCGATTAACAGCTATAATAATCAGGAGAATACTCTAACTAAAATAATCAACAGCTGAAGCTAGGGCTGGACAATAAAACAACACTTATTATGCCAATTTAACAAATGTTCAATTAATATTTAATAAATGTATCACTTAATTTACTACTATTTTATTTTAATTTTATGTTGACAAAGATTTTATCATAATTATTTTGAATGTTCTACCTCAGTTTTGTAAAGTGTTTGTGGTTCAAACTCTTCTTTATGGTCAGAACTCGATGCCAATTTACCATCAGGTTTCTTCAACTTTCACTCAGGAGCCAAAATCTGCCTTTAAACTGGAAAGAAATAACGATTTCATACTTATTGTGATAATTATCGATATCGAAAGATATGAAACTTTTTATCGTGATAACATTTTTGGCCTAATGCAGCCCTAGTTAATACATTTAACGCTGTTGTGTCTAAGAAATTTGGCTAGTTTTGTTTAATGAACAAAAGAGCTGAGAAAAAAAAGGCATATCTTCCTCAAAGGTATCAAAAACATATCATTTTCATATAACAAATGAAGCTAATGGTATTGTACTGTCACAGTAATGAACAATTTACAACCACACACACGATATAATTCTAAAACCATTTGAATATGAGAAGGATGCTGCTACATGTAGATTAATGCTACTCTTGAGTATCAGTGCATGCTATTTCAAATAGATTTGCCAGATGTATTTACAAAAAAAATGCCTAATTTTCTTTGTATTGGTTCCTAAACATTTTCAAAGCAGATCCTGAGCGTCTGATGCTGCCACAGTAAATAAATGAACTGATGTTCTGTTTCTATAACCAAACAAGTATAACAAGGACCCAATAACCTTGATTGTTACAGAATTGTGTTAGTACATATCTTGGTCACATTACACAAATGGTGACACTATTTCTATGTTACCTCAAACATGGCATTTCATTGTTGCCATGTATCAAATAGATTGACAGTGATATACGTGTCAGGCGATTATTTCAGCCGATATGTCGGTCAGGCTCTAGATCAGAGCTGTGTTGATACCTGTAGCCCTCCTCTTTGGGCAGGACAACTTCTCTGGGTGGAATATTAGTGAAGAGTCTGACAGGAGACTGCTTCCTGCCAGTCTTCCCGTGTTTATACAGAGGATGGTTGTCATAATCCACCTGGTTGGAAACAAACAAATATTTATTGTTTATAGTCCACAAGGAAACATGTAGCCTCTAAAAGAAGCACAGCCTGTACCTTATAGTCTAATCACAGAAATCCACTGCTGGTCGTCACATTCATCTATGAATCACCGTGCTACTGCTCCCGCCCAACAAGCGTTACACCATATTACGCTCATTTTCAGGTTCATCATTTTATTTCAGGGTTGTACCAGAACAGGTTTAACATGGTTTCATTTTCAAAAAAATCATACTGCACATTGCTGCAGCTCCCCTTTCCACCTTGTGTGTTGAGCGCTCTGTTTTAGCTACGGAGTGAAGCATCTCACTTCTATATCTTTGTTGGGAGATGCATATGTGCAGTACCTATGAAAAGGACTACTAGCCAATCAGAAGCAGAGTGGGGCATGTCCTGACAAGCAAGGTAGTGGGATTCAAAACAAAGCTGCTCCTGCCGATATGTGATCATGATCATGTACACGTTCCCAAACAGCTTCGTAAACTAGACTAAAGCAAGAGTTTCACAGTGTGAAGTTATTAATCTGTAACAAATTTATCTTTCATTCGTAACGTTTTAACTGTCCACTGGTATCTAAGGTTGACGTGTTGTCACTGTGTGTGCTACAGCTCAGTGTGTTTCTCCACCAGTGTTTTTGAGGGTGTGGGGACAAGGCGAGCATTGTGACGCGTGTTACAAAGTGATGCAGAGAGGTTATGGAAGTAAAGGCTGGACTAATATCTAGCTGTCTTCAGGCAGTTCAGGAGCAGTGTTTTCTGCGGGAGATGGGAACACCCTTTGGGAAGGACTTTGGGCTTTTTCACTTTAGTCTGTGGATCAGGAATCAAAATGAAAAATAAGTTGCTGGAGATTTACAATTAAATCTCACAGACACTGTGCTGCAGTAAATCTCTAAAGCTCTTCAATCTCGTAATAATTTCTTAATCAATGGCTGAAAGTTATGCACTCTCAGTATACCTGGTAGTCCAGCATGGTGAATGAAGGGAAACACTCCAGGATGCGAGGCTCAAAGAAATATGGGAAGATCCACATCATGGGCATGTCAGCGTTACTGCTGTCTGCACACAGAAACACATGGACGATAGCTTCAAACACCGGACTTGGGGTTCCTAATTTAAAATTGAAGTAGCAGAATCATTCATATATTTTGTTTTTTGATGCAAGTTGCTGGTATGACAGGTTAAAGCTGCATTAAAGGTTCAGTGTGTACGTTTTACTGGCATCTAGTGGTGAGTGTTGCTAATTGTAACCAACGACTTGCTCACCCCTCCCTTTGCAAGCGCGTAGGAAAAGCTACGGTTGGCGACATGCTCCGACCGCTCGTGCTAAATAAAATGTATGGACCTCCATTTGTCCAAATTTCACTTCTCTAGTTACTTCTAATAAACCAGACTACTTCTTCTCCCTTCTTTGTCGTACATATTCAACATAGTGACGAAACGCACTCTGAAGAGCAGTTTGTCCATTTGGGCTACTGTAGAAACGTGTAAGAGGACCCGTGGTGTATGTAGACAGAAATGTCTCATTCTAAGGTAATAAAAACAAAAGGTTTATTATGTAAGGTCTTTATAAACCACTGAAAACATAGTTATGGATATTATATTGCATTTCTGTCAATAGATCCTCCTAAATATTACACACTGAACCTTTAATCAACATTTTCATATGAACAATGGATCAAATGTGTAAAGTAAAAAGGGGCCACTTGTAGTGACAAACTCTCATCTCTACAGTGTTTTAGCCTCTTTCAGTTTATTGTTTTATGGCCCACAGCTTTACTGTTTGGTTCACTGCTCTCGCGGGGTATGGATCTGTGGTTGCGGGCTTCCTACTGCCCCCAGTAAACTTCCTCTTGTGGAACAACAAAGACTAGAACTAAATATGCCAGGGAACTGAGCAGTCATACAAAATATCTGACAAATATAAAAAGGACGTGAACCTCCACAATGACACTAACCAGCACTCTGCAGCTTCCTCCATGTCTGCGAGATCAGAGAGAAACTATTGGCCAGAGGTTTCACCAGGCCACCGAACGGAGGGTCAGCCACCATCACCACCTTCTCCCCGTCACATTCTCTGAGGAAGGCCTGCACAGAGGCACTGGAAGCCTGACAAGAGACAAATCCTTATTATAGAGAACTGGAAATAAAACATGTAAAAAGAGATGTTTTTATAACTCTTACCTCTCCATCAAAAAAGTGATGGTTGAACATGTTGTAGTGACAGAATTCATCCTGGTTGTAGAACTGAGCGTATCTGAAACATTATGAAGACATCATGTTAGTCAGCATTTATTCAAAGATTCTACATTCAGACAACCTTCAAATGCAAACAGATTGTCTCTTATGCTTCTGTGTCCTTTGCCTAATAACAGCTGGCTAGAAAACAAGAGCAAGTTTAAACCTATCTACTGTACATACACACAATGGTGGCCAACACTGAGTGGATCCTGGGGTGTGTATCCAGGTAACGATGAGGTGTCTGCAGGCTGAAGCTTGTAACACAGGAACACACCCTCTCTGCTCTTCTACCCAGCACATTCTTTACAGAAACAAACTGCAGAGACACTGCACCAAGAGACCTCGGGTAAGAACTGCTATTTATTAATGCTTAATATTATTTAGTCTGCATTTGACTATGCATTACAGATATACTGCTCTTACAGCATGTGGAGTCCTAAAGGTTGATTCTCCACTAAACAGGAAACTGTCTTAGAAAGCTGCTAAAACGACTAACGATAAATCTGCGGAGGAAATGAGCCCATGTCCTGGACAGGGTTTTTGCAAAAAAACTTGGCATGGATTCCGAACAGACTGGTTACTCTACAGCTAAAGCAAATCCACAGAAAATACTTTAAACTGAGTAAAAAGGGGGAAATCTCTCAGGCAGAGGTTTAATATATGTGTGTGTGTGTGTGTGTGTGTGTGTGTGTGTGTGTGTGTGTGTGTGTGTGTGTGTGTCGTTTTGTTCACATCTCAGAAATGGCAGAAAAAGAGGCATTATCTGTTGGTAATGGACAGGCGTCAGAGGCTCAGTCAGCACAGAGTGGTCTGGCGCCGCCCTCTGCAGGCAGCCACGGTGTACTGCGGGACGGCCCGAGCTTCACCCCACTGGGCCCCAGCGGTGACGGGGTTGTTCAGCCGTTCCCGCGTTCTCCAAAACTACAGAGGAAGATAGCCAAAGCTGCACAGCTCTCTGAGGTAAACGAGAGCGCGGTGAAGCGCGTTTATTTTCACATAACAACCTCAACAGCACAGACTCCAAGTCAGAGATGACTTGTTCTAAGTACTTCAAGTGAGGATGTAAAGAAACAGGCCAATGAGGTTCACATCTTCTTGAGCCAGAGCACGCCGCTGGTATTAAACCCCGCTGATGTAAAAACACTGTAACTGGGTGTACATGTGTGAAACACGAAAGACAAAAGGAGATGGTCTATATCCAAACATGAAATTAAGTGTCAGTTGCAGGCCTACTGTTAGCCTTTCACTAATCTCTCGCGTGCTCTGGCTAACTGGCTGTAACTCTCTACCTTGCAGGAGCAGCTATCCAGACGTGTGGAGGAGCTGAAGGCCGAGAGATCCAAGACTGAGGCTCACATCCAGTCTCTGAAGAAACGCAAGGCAGATCTGTGTGTAAGTATGGGACCAGTTCCTCACACAACCAAACACACATCAGACCACTATCAAGGAGGACTGCAAACAGGTCGGTGTTTGCAGTCATACATACAGTAAATAAAATCCTTTGGTGTGTATCTGGCCTTCATGCGCTCCATGTTCCTCCCTGAAGAGGAGCACAGAGGTGATGAAGCAGCAGGTTCGAGAGCGCTTCGAGAACATGCGATGTGTCCTGAAACATGACGAGCAGGCTGTCATCGACTCCCTGGAGCTGGACCTGAAACGGACCAGGACCAAACTGGACCAGGTTCTTAGGGACTGGAAAAAACACCAGGACCAGGTCACTAAGAGCATCAGCAGCATCCAGAGAGCGCTGAGCAAGAGCCCGGCGACTGAGCACGACGCGAAGGTCCGCTTCAACAGCTGCGCACTAAAACTGTTTAAACATCCAGTAACTGTACAGGCTTTTAATCACTACCTCTGTTTGTCTCTTCCTAAAGGCCCAGTCTGTGAATCTGAGGTGAAACACTGCACCATCAGAGGTAAAGTTTTCAGCTCTGTTTCACAACTCTGTTTCGTTATAATCTATGTGATCACTCTTCCAGTTCTAAGAAGCCCGAGGCCTCTGAGAAGGAAATCCGACTGGATGAGGAGAGATTTGAAAAGCTCCTTAAAAGTTTATCCTCCCTCTGCAAACTACTGAAAGCTCAGCTACAGAGGAAGACTCTTCTGTTAGGTACGTTATTTCTACATCATACCAATCCCTTCCACCAGCTAACTCTGTCTGGGCAGCAGGGTGTCACTGTGAGTAACGTCAGGTTAGAATAATCTAAGTGTCTAGCTTTATCTATTTATTGTTTTGAGGTGTGGCAAAGGTCAAAATGTCATCTACAAATATAAGGATTCTGCGTTTGATTTCAGATTCATCCCCCATGGTGATTGACAGGCAGACGTGCCATAGCCTGGTGACGGTGACCCCAGAGGGGCTGAGCATGTCCTTCTCAGGCTCTGCCCATTCAGCCCCGGAGCATCCCCTTCAGTTTGATAAGGTCTGCTGCGCCCTGGGCTTGGCTCCTGTCACAGCCGCTCAGAGTTACTGGGAGGTCAACGTCCGCTGCTGCTCTGCCTGGGCTGTGGGCGTGGCTTACGCCAGCCTGGTGAGGAAGGGCCGAGACAAGGGTGCCAAATTGGGCCGCAACAGGAACTCGTGGTGCGTGGAGCTTCGTAACGGCCATCTTTCTGCTTGGCACAACGACCGGCGTATGGTGTGCCAGGGCGGGCAAACGCCGCTGGGAAAGGTTGGAGTGTGGGTGAATTATGACAAGGGCCAGCTGATGTTCTACGACGCGGACACCATGGTTGTCCTACAGAGGTTCTCTGCAGCCGTGACGCCGGTGTTTGACAGGGCTCATCAACATTTCACCGAGCCCCTGTACCCCGCTATACGCTTCCTGAGACCCCCAGAGAAGCAGATATGGCCCAATCACGTGGAACTCTGTCACCTCAACACTCTGTGATACTGCAGGCACGCACCACAGACAGGCATGTGCACTCTATCTGAATGTCTTGAGCTAGGATGGGGCAGAACCACCGCTGTATAGGAAAGGGGTGCGCTGGATTTATAACGAGACAAAACCAGAGCATCACTGCAAAACAGAATGCAGCACTATAATTGTTTGATCTCCATTATCCTGTTTTCACAATTGTTGGAAGCCTAAATAAAATTTGATAAATTGCATAGCCCTATGCTCAACCGGGTGCTTCTGCTTGAGGTGGTGAAAGTTTGTTGCATTGCCCACTTTGCTGTTGTAGTCTGCTTGCACTTCTTACATATTACCATGGTTTGTTGTACACCTGCTCTTATGTATCATTAAAAATGATATGGATATATGATAGGCGGCACGGTGGTGCAGTGGTTAGCACTGTCGCCTCATAGCAAGAAGGTTGCCCCGGCCTTTCTATGTTGAGTTTGCACGTTCTCCCCGTGTTGCGTGGGTTCTCTCCGGGTGCTCCACCGTCCAAAGACATGCGGACAAGGTTAATTGGTGACCCTAAATTGCCTTTAGGTGTGAATGTGAGCATGAGTGGTTGTTCGTCTATGTGTGGCCCTGCGATGGACTGGCGACCTGTCCAGGGTGTACCCCGCCTTTCGCCCGATGCCAGCTGGGATTGGCTCCAGCCCCCCACGACCCTGTACGCAGGATAAGCGGTTGATGATGGATGGATGGATGGATATATGGTGAACCATATCATATGGCAGACCCCTACAAATGATGATGTGTGCAGACAATTCACGGTTCGTTATGTACATCTGTTTTGAAGTCACGGTTCGGTTTATTTTTGGTACAGTAAATGGAAAAAATGCTAACATGAATTTGCTGGTTGTTTATTTTGGACTTTTAAAATTAGTTTAAACAAACTTAAAGTTAACATAATAAAATATATCTATATATCGCTCTCATTATACAGCATTTCCCACAGATTGACAGCGTAACTGTGGCGGGGGAGGGGGTAGCAGTCGTCTGTCACAGGTGTTATACCGAATTTTGCATGCCTGCCGAATTGTATGAAAATGCATTAAAGTTCTGCTTTTAAACACTATACTATTCTTTTTTGGGTTGAATGAATAGTGTGAATGAATAGTGTTATATGATCATTATATATTTTATGAACGTTAAAAATCGTTAATATATTATTACACTTAGTAAAAGTACCATTTCTTGAGATTCAGCAAAAACACGTGGCGTTCAAACAGCAAAGTGTCCTAAAAGGACCTTAAGAAGTTTTTTTTAAGAAGAATTTTACACACACACACACACACACACACACACACACACACACACACACACACACACACACCCCCCCTCAAAGTACTATCAAGTTCTCCACTAAATAAAATATTTTCAAAACAATATAATAAAATAACTGGATCGCAGTGCAGCTTTATCGATCCCAACTTGTAGGCCTGGTCAGATTAAAAAAAAAACATAATTAATATCTTTTCCGAAGTCGGAAGTGAAGTGCACTCTAAAGTCTGTTTAACTGCACTTCACTCACTTTTTTCCCTTGTAGTAGTGATGTCACATTCGTGTGGTACCATTTCAAATGAGTGAATGCATGTTTGACGTGATGCCAGAAACATACCCGATCACTCCTGAGCCGTGTCAGCACACTGCTTTCTTTTGTATTTCACTAGGAATCCCAAGTGTTTCCAAACAGGAGACCTTAATGATCTGGGAAGGTATTGAAGCTCTGGCTTCTCTGCACTGGCCATGAAGCTAGCTAGCGAGAGGCAGGGCTGAAGCAGACGTTTTGGCTGAAGTGCTAGGCGGAGATTTGGTCCACCATGTTCGTGTGGAAACTCGGAACTGACATATGTTCCGCACACATCCGTTTCAAATCGGTCCGGTATGAATACATGTACCGTTAGACCCCTAGTGCAGACCTTTCCTTCCATGTATATATGCCATTAAATGAGAACACACTAACCTGAAGTCAATGTCCAGCAGTAGACTCTTCATTGGCTCATGTTTCTGCTCCAGGTTTCGCAACTTGATCAGCTCCTGGAGTCTGGCACAAACAGCAACAATCACTGACTGAATATAAAATAAAAACGGATTCCTAACAGTGTTTAAATTCTCAGTTGACCATTTTGTGACTGTAGGTGACACTAGACAAATTTATTAAAGTTATATTAGAAGTATTGTGTATTTTCTCTAAAATGTTATCGTTGCTATGGTGAAAAAAACCCTCCAAACTTGCATTTAGACCATAACAGGTCAAATGAATTTAATTTCTTAAAAGGCCATTTTTCCTCGTTTTCATGGGTCGCTTTCACCGTTATGAGAGCCAGTCCGCACCACTCACCCCGCAAAAATAAGCGTTAATACACCAGCCAAACTCGACCCCAAAACCTCCAGCTTTATACATTATAGCAGGGCCTAGATCAACTGTCAGGACTGACTCCTCTCCTCTCCTGGGTGCTGATCCTGCGGCTGTAGCAGTTAGAGAGCTCTCTGTGTTTGAGAGCGTGGCAGAGAGAGGGGAAGAGAAGGTGAACTACTGCAGACAATGCCGTCCAGTAAGCTTACCCGAACCTGCAGGTCGGGGGTCAAAGTGCATCACTAGTCACACATCACTTTTTGTTCCTGTCTCTTTCCTGTTTCCTGTCACAACAGCTGACATCAACAAAGTCATAGACTTATTGATTGGGCAGTTTTGGTGATGTCATCCGGCCTCATCAGCACTACTACCTATTTGTCAAGTCTTTGAGTGACACATATGAAACTCTAAAACTCAACCCCGACCAAAAGAAAGAACAAAACACTTGGCTAGATAGTACTGGTGGAAAGAGAGAAGATCTGGGTGAACTGACCCTTTAAGACAAGATGGCCGGCCATCATTTAAACAAATGTTCTTCTATCAGCAACGTCAAATTCATTAATCTCCCTCACCTCGGCGTGCCCACACACAGCAACTTCCTGTATCCCAGACCAGCCAGAGTGTCCAGCAGAAAGTGGGAGCTGCGGTCAGTGAACAGGTACTGGGCGTTGCTCTTCTTGTTGTCCAGGGGACGCAGCAGCGCGCTGGGCCTCCTCAGCTGGGCCGCGGTGACGGCCGTGGATCTGTGAGAGGAGTGGGCCTCGAGCTCTCCCGGCAGGAGCAGAATCTGGCAGTCCTGGCAGAACTTCTTCTCATCCAGTGGGAGGGAGACAAACTTTCTAAACCTGAGATACAAATCACAGACCTTTCAGGATCTGCCTGTTAATAGGCTCACTTTTCGAAAGGCAACTTAACATTTCAACCATTTATATCCTGTTGAAAGTCTGCTTGTGGTAAATCAAGCTCATAATGTTGTCTATAGAGACAATAAAAGCAAACCATGTAGATAATATGTGTTGCCTTAGTATACTTCCTGGCTTCCTGACAGGCTGCAGACCTCTTACCTGCTACAGTACTCCTGATGGGTGAACGGGGGTCTCTTTGACTGGTTCTCTGCTTCTCTGGCCAAACGCCTGGCCTCTGACACCTGCAAAGCAAATTAATTAAAATGTCAGAGTTCAGAGGATCAATCGGGTATCAGAACTGTTGTTGTGAGTGACAATTAGAATTCCAGCCAGCCTACCTTTTCCTCTTCCCACTGGAAAAAGTTGCAGTCTTTTCTGTCTCTACTGGCCGAGCAAGCATAAAACCTCCTGCCTTTCTCTCCTCCTTTGCTCACTTTCTCAAATAACAAGGCTGGACCTGGCAAAACACATGAGAAAGTGTTGTTATTCGTTTAGAAACTGCTCTGGTCCTTCCCTGACACTGAGAACAGTTACAATTTACACAACACAAACAAACACTCACAGCATAACGTTCATTTGTAGACATTTACGGGGTTAGGCAGTTAAAAGGCGAGAGTGTATTTGCAACATAGGTAAATATTAGGTAGATATTTTATTCCCACTAACGTACTTCTGTCACAATAACGTTGACTTAACGTCAGACCCGGATGGCTTAGAGCGTAACGCAATTTCAGTTGATATTTTACTGCGACACTTGCTGTTCTGCGTTGCATCTGTACGCCGAATACATTAAAATATATTACTCATTCGTATAATATCGTGAATATAAATGTCTCAAGTGTTTACATGCACAAAAACGCAAAGCAACTTTGAGCTACAGACTTTCCTAACGCAGTTTGGTGTTGCGTTTATCACAGTCTAACCACTACGGTTGTCCAGTAACGTTAAATTAACTGTTACTTACCGTGCAGACAACATGGCGCTGGTTTATCGCCGTCTGGAAGAATGACCTCTATTCCAAAACTGTCGTCGTTTGCCTCGGCCATATCGGTGCCGGTAAGGTTACACAGTTAGTGAACGTTACACTAAACTTTTTAACACGAGACTCTAGCCTAAACAGGTGGACGTCCTAACGTTTCTTGTCGCGCGGATAAGACGTCACGAGCTTGTTGTCGCAGTAACAGCTAATTGGCCATAAATCAGAGCCAGATTCTGTTGTGTATAATTCTGATATTTAGCGCTTTAATTTCAACCAAACGGTGCATTTATGTTGTGTTTGGGGACATGCATATTATTATTATCATTACATTTGAATTTCAATAACTATTTGTGTTTTATTGTGGATTTCATGTTTTCCTTGGAGAAGCTTTATCCATGCGCCTCCTCTAAAATAAAGGGGGACAAGCCCCAGTTGATAGAAAGTGCTTGAAATCAAAGAAAATAATAGTGATATAGCCTAGCTCTGTTCTGTGTTATTCAGCGCTGTCATTTTCTTCCTCACTTGTTTTAAAAACAAAACAACAAAAAACACTGACCCAGTTGAAACTGCAGTTCTGTCACAGCCAGTCTCTTTCACAGTGCATTTTCTTTACATTAGACGGTCTTGTAGTCCAAAGTCAGCAGCACTCTGCTCATGAGAATGGGTGTTTTCTTTCTTAAATACTACAATTCCCACATATGCTGCGCCACCAGCGCAGTGGATGCTCTGTTCGGGAGCAGTCTGCTGGATGCTGAATCAAAACACAGACGGGATGTTACTGTTACCTAACATTAGACAGGAAGCGTTGAAATCATTCCTCCAAAGTAAAAACATTAAGGTTGTGGAATGGAAACGTTAGCTTGTGTGGAAGGTAACAGCAATCTCTTAACTTTAACTGATTTCTTATTTTTGATTTTGCTAGTAATGATAATTGCCTAAGCCACAGGTAATGATGCATATTTAGTGGATTCACATTAGTTTTTCCAAATCAGTAGGCCTATATGTGCGATTGTGTATTCAGTTTTGCAGCTCTGTAACTGAAAGCATACACACCATGCAGGTGCATATAGGTGTATATTGTACGTTGTATATATTAATTTTAGCTGGAAAAGAAATTGTGATCAAGGCTGGATTAGCAAGCAAAACACACCAGGGGCCCAAAATGTTCAATTTTAGGCTATTGCATGTCAGTTGGTTTATGTTATTTGATTGTTTGACAATTTACGCCACTATAGTAAAATATAAAAAAGTCACTTATTACATCATTACCTATTGTTTTGAGCTCATTTTGCGAAACAGCCCTGTCTTAAAATATAGATTAAATCCATCTGACTAGTAAATCTCATGAAGCTGCTCTGAAGCTATTTGCTCTTCCTTGGCAGATGGAGACGCACATTTGTCATGGAAAGTTAGATGTTCACATTTCCATTCTGAGCTCATTAACTAGCAATCACCTGTCACTTATTAAGTGAATCACTTCAATTGAATTGCCATAGGAGTAGCTATTGGTTGGTTTGGGGATCTTAAGGCTTGATATCATTTGATATCTGTTTTCATATTTAATTTGATTGAATATGACCAAGGATAGGAATTTCTTCCAAATAAAAGTATGAATATTCTTTATTTTTACTTTACTTAACACAGTTCTAAATAGGGTACATAATTGGCTTGGTGGTATTGATATTTATGATTCCCAGACGTTGCCTAAATAAGTTTGACCAGATAGGGAAAACTTAAACAATAGAAGGGGAGAACTGAAGCCTGCAGATTTTGCTGCGCAGATGCCTAAAATATCCTCAGATAGTTGCCGGACTCGGCTTTTATTTTGAAATGTCACACCGGAAACTCGACTTACTCTTCCATCCAGCTTAACTGTTGTCGCGTTTCTCCTCTGTGCGCCCACACCCAACCTGCACCGTCCTCCGTACAGAGGCAGCGCAGCGCTGCAGTGTGTGCAGGACATTGTCTTCTCAGTGCGGCTGTGTCGGGACATCTCTGCGGCCTCAGCAGCCAGGGCCAGCCCGGATCTCTGCAGCACTCCCGGGTGAACACTTGCCTGCATTCATTCTGCTGCCTGGCACCGAGGCACCATCCATGTACTGTCAGTGTGGATAGTGGCTTATTTACTGTGCACCATCTGACGGGAGGACACATCTGACTGGCACCATGAGCAGCACTGGTAAGACCATTTTCATTGTAGGTTGCACGGGATCCAGTCTAGTCCCAATAACGTTAACTTTAAATATTCCTGTAGGGATTCCTATGAGCTGTGTAGATCAATGCTGAGTCTTTGGTAGCTCTGCTCTAATTCACACAACCCCACCCCCCCGTGTATAATGTGTAGGCTATATTATTCATTTAAAATGTGTTACAATAACCTCAAATTTGTCCCTGTGAAAATGAATGTCATGTGGGCTAATTAGACAGGATGCAGAAACGCCCACAGTGGGTTTGGTGGCTCTTTTCATCATGTTGCTCTGCAGTCAGTCCTGGTTTAAAGAGGCATTGTTGTGGTGTATTACAGCAGGCCTGGCTCCTGGCGGGCTGCTGTCACACCTGGCTTTGTCCCTGAGGAGGATTCAGCAAATGCAACACAAGGCAGGTGTTCATTTCAGGCCTGTGTCCTGCCAAGTCCTGTAGCAGGAGAACTGCACTGTAATGAATACATGTAATGCTTCAGCCGACACAAAGACCTTCTGAGTTTGGGCTGTAGTTGTAAATAAAATGTCATAATGGATAAAATCCAAATTCTAGATGGAGGCACATCTACATACATGTTTGAATGTTTGTGTGTTCGCTAGTTAATAACAACAATCTGTGGTCAGTCTTATGTGTGAATGAAGAAGCTTAGTACTAAGGTTATGAGATCACATTTTGGACACGGCAGGTCTTTTTCAAGGAACCTTAGGGGTCACCTCATCGGTACTAGCACCATACTATCCAGAGATGTCAGAAACTGAAATTAAGATTTATGACAATGCGCCTCCTAAAAAGTTTGTTTTTCTGTCCAGATGAACTCTTATTCACATATAGCCACTACACTATATAGTTCTTATCAGGCTCCTAATCCTTCGTAATCCAGCTCCTCAAAACAGAAAGCAGGGATGGTTTCTATGGATCTGTGCTCTGCAGCACTGCTGGAGCTGTTAATGAGAGTGCTGCAGTTTGTCTGGGAGTCGAGACGGAAGGCGAAATTCATTGGCACACGGCTGTAAAGTGCAATCGAAGGGCCATCGTTTGTCTGGGACTTTGTCTCCCCTCTTTGCAGAAGGCTGACCTTTTAACTTTTGCAGAATGTTGGCTGGATGTGTGAGTGGACGTGAGCATGAAAATTCATTTTAGATCTCTACCTGCGTGTGATGACAGCTGGTCTCCACATGTAGGGGCAAGCTGCTCCTGATAAACAGTGTGTGTGTGTGTGTGTGTGTGTGTGTGTGTGTGTGTCGAGCGAGAATTGAATTTGAAAGAAAATAAGAAGTAAAGTAAGTAAGCACACTTTATTTTTATAGCGCTTTTTCACAAGGATAAGCCACAAAGTGCTTTACAAAAGTGGCATATAAGAAAAAAATCCCAGGAAATGAAGTGACCACATGTGGGCATCAGCCTGTAAACATGTACAGTAATTATACAGTGGTGGTTCACATGTAGAGCTGGTTCTCTACCTAATATCTCTCTGCAGCAGGGGTTTCAATTACAAGTGATGCAGGGAACAAAGGTTACATGGACTTTTAAATAACTTCTGTTTTGGTGATTGATCATCTCACTGGGTTGGGGCATTTGTGCTTTGGCATTGTTTTCTTTTATTGTGTCGAGTTTAGGGGGAGACACACCGGAACTTCCCATCCTTTCCAGTCCTGACCATCGGTTTCCTGTGCCCTCCTGGTCCTGTGACCTTATCCTGTCCCAGTCTTGTCCCGATCGTGTCCCAATTGTCTCTCGATCAAATAGTCACACTTCACTCCACAGTGAAATGACTTTGGCAGAAAAAAAGGAAAACATAAATTATTTATTTTTCTTGTCGACTTCTGGAGCTGGCTTTTTGCAATTCAGCCTGATTGTGACAACATAATGGAATTGTCCTGCTATCCTACCAGAACCGGTAGGAAGTCGGTCAAATGATCAAACTTGAGGCTTCTAGTATAAATTATGTTCTGAATTATGTACTAAAAATGCATCTGCAGTCTGTTTTCCTCATCCATCCTGATCAGTACAACACAAAGTAATTTGTCCTGGCATCTGATCCCGATCCTATGGGATTCTTGGATAAAAAGAAGAAGAAAGAAGAAAAAAAATGCTAAGAAAACTGAGATCCGCGTTTACAGGCAGTGTGGTTGTTTAGTGCCACCTGTATTTGACATTGTTTACCTGGTCAAACCACAGGCGTGGTGCGCTGGAGTTTAAATAAATCTCTTAGAACAGGCTTGGCATGAACACACCCTGAGCAGCAGTACAATCAATCTGCAGAACAGTCATTCTTTCAATTCCAGAAAAATATAATTAACTCTATCTTTGGTTTACCTCTATCCATGCAGCAGCAAAAGGTTAAAGAGTTACAATAGATTACACTGTTAACTGGATGTGTGTTTAGTTCCTAGGTATCTCCTAAGCTGACACACATCGACAGCACTGAGTCCCTTCACCACAGGGATTAGTTATCAGTGACTAATAGGGATGGATGATGGTAGAATAGCCTGTTAATTCCAGCTCAGATTACTGCCACAGGTCACATAAAGAGAGGTCTGATCAATACTGTTTCCCAAGCTGTTATTCTGCCTGTTTGCGTACAGTTGAACCTAACGGTGGGAACCTGCTGACTCTTTGGTGATATCCTCACGACTGGTTCTTTAGGGGAAGACAGCTGGGATCAGTGTAGCATATATTCAATCTATCGGCTGTACAGCCCTGTGGCTTTGCGCAAAGATTCTGTAGGAAAAAACAATGATGAGAAGTGTCCACTCAACACACGCCACGCTACTCTTTCATCAAGTCAAGTCAGTTTTATCCAGATAGCCCAATATGACAGTTGATCCACTTTTTGTTTTCCTGAGACCAGACTATTCAACCCGACTGGTACTACCGAATTTAAGACCCAAAACCCAACCCAAGTTCTGGAGCTATATTTTTTTAATAATATACATTTGAACATAACTGAACCCAAACCTTACCCCAGCCTGAAGCTTTACACAATAAAACTGTCCAAACCTGACACAAAATCCAATTCTTTGTCAGGATCCAAGCTTCCTACCTGTACAAAAACCCCGTGCTCACCAACTGTACCTGAACCAGTTCTATGGTCAGAAACGCTCTATAGAAGTCCTGGGTCAAGAAATAGGCACTTCCCAAATATTGTTGTTTTTACTGTCCGTTTCTGTTTCTGTACATAACTATACAACATGTTAATCAGTGAGCTTTACAGTTGTTGATAGGTGAATTTTTGAATTGGACAGAGCCGTGATAGCTACTTCCATCTGCTTTCAGTCTTTATGCTAGCTTGGCTAACCACGTCCTGGCTCCAGCTTTGTACTGAACACCTAGCCCTGAGATTGATGTTACTAATTGTGTAAAGGTTACGGCTGGTGTTATTCGTAGTGCTCTTACTAACAACAAATCCAAATCAAAGTTCAAACCCAACAACAAATTATTGTTGCAAACATTTAGATGAATGTTTTAGAACATTTCAAAATCCTTGACTAAGAGAAAAACACATTTTGGTACCAGCTATGAACCACGAACTCTTGGTTAACTACTAGCTAGACAGCAACTACACCCACCCACAAACACACACACACACACACACACACACATATGATTATCTTTTGGCAGTTGTCACACTGTTGCAGCTGGTTCCCTCTGACTCTGTGCTGTTAAATTAATTTGTGTCACAAGTCTCGCAGCAGTGTGCAGGAGTTTTGTGCTGAAAGGCATGTGCCTCCAGGGTGTGTGTGTGTGTGTGTGTGTGTGCTTTTCTGTGTGTTCTCTGTCAAGACTGATGATATGTGTGTTTACATATGTGCAGTTTGTGCTTGACAAAGTGTTTGTGGAGGAGAGACCATACAGTAGAAAGAGAAAGGGGAAAATACTGGAGAATTAGCAAGAATGTGCTAATATCTATAGATAACACAGGAGGATCTTTGTGTGTGTGTGTGTGTGTGTGTGTGGTTTTATCAAGTCCAGGCTGATAGCCAATGCTCCATCTGGATTATATGTAGTGGGTTGGCAGTTTTTTTAGTTACTGTATATATGTATTACTTTACAGAATTCATGAATACCACACTAGTTATCTATGTCTTCCCATAGGAATGGGAAAGGATCAGCAATAGCTCATGATTGGGACTGTAACTAAAGATTTTAATAATCTATTGTATATTAATCTGTTAATCATGTGATCATTATCAGTTAATACCAAAATAATAACATTTTCATTTATATAAAACAAAAGACTGTTTTCATCATGTGATTGTTTACTTAACCCCAATCTTTTCAACAATAATGATATGATTAGTTTGGATCGGTTAGTGTCAGGATTCTCTAAATAAATTTTTATAAAGGTTTGACACAACAGTCCACTTGCTTGTTCTTTTTCATCCTGTGATTATGGCCACCAGATGTAGTGGAAAGTTCTGGAAAAATTTCCAGTAAGTGGACTTTGTGCTTGGAATGTTTTGTTAAACTCCAAGGTTGGCACTGAACGTTCGGCCTGTGCGGTGCTAACTGAGGCGAGGCACGAGTTGAGGGTGTTTCAACTTGAGTCAAATGCTTAAATGTAAGTCGCTTTGGATAAAAGTGTCTGCCAAATGAGTAAATGTAATGTTAGTGATAGTGGGCAACTGAGTCTCTGAGGCACTGGGCAGCAGTGACTCAGTGGTGCTGGGCAGCAAAGGCTGGTGACCTGAGTGCAGACTGGTGGCTACTAGCAGACTTGTTGCTAGCAGGCCAGAATGCAGGCAGATTGCTAGGTAGATTTGCTAAGGAAGCCCGTGCCCCACTCAGGTATATGATCACTCAGCCAAGGCTTTGAGGGTCAAAAACACATGAGCAGACTATAAGGCAAACCCATCCAAATGGGCACAGAAAAGAATCAAAAGAAGTCCAACAGAACAGGATGAATATCCGAAGACACAGAGAAACACTAGGGAAAGGCTGGTATGCTTGACATCAAGACGAAGACAAACCCACCACAAACAAGGGGAACATAGGGACATGCAGAAGAGAGGGGAGGATAACTAGACACAGGTGAAACTAACTAGGGCAAGGGAGACAGTCAAAAAGGCTAGAAAACACACAAAGGCAGGAGGTAAAGTAATACAAGACATATATGAAGGATTCAAAATAAAACAGGAAATAACCCAAAACAATGACTGTTGGCATAGAGGTTGCTGGCTAGCTTATTGCTAACATACATACAGTTGGGACGTTGGCTGTTTGGGGCAAGTAAACTAATACGAAAAAGACACTAGAATTCAAGATAATCGCTGATTTGTTGTAGGGCTGGCCCGAATGTAATTTTTTTGAGCTTCGACGCTTAGATAGTAGCCTAATAGACGGGTTTCTTGTATACAAACACTACTGGATGCGCGCGCAGCCAGGTGCAAAAGCGCTTCGGTAGCCGGTCAGAAGAATGTAGTCATCCGCTGGGATCAACGTAGATTACGCATTGTTTGTAAATTCTTGTTGACTTAATAATAAACTGCCATTTCAGAGATGGATCTGTTTGTTTGTGTTTCATATCGCATATTAATATAAGATGTTTGACTGCGCTGCAGGTTAGCGAAACTGGACGTAATGTTGTCAGCTGCTAGCCAAAAAGCTAAAAGGAGAACGAGGGGGAGAAGCGCTCTTTCCACAGCTGTAAATACTGCCATTAGGCTTAACGGAGCTGTGTCACACTCAGAGATGCAAAGAACATGGTCTTCCGTAAACGTTGTGTGACCATCAAAAAAAGCTTTCAACCCCTAACAATTTTGTTTGTTTGAAACTTAGCCTGTAGAGAGAAACTCTGGCAGCTAACGTTACTGCCAGTGAAGCATTCACTCGGCAGGAGAGAGTGGCGTTAAACAATGTTTTGTGTTTTGTAAAAGCACTGAATACTTCTCTTATAAATGGACGTGCAAAACACTAACGTTAGTTCAAAAGTCGAGACACTTGCTTAATTGTTTGTCGAGACACTTGCTTAATTGTTTGTCGAGACACTTGCTTAATTGTTCTCAGACAGTGGCATTAAAAAACGCTATGTGCTTCGTAAAAATCATCCTCATTGATGCTGTTATGAATACAAGATCAGTTAAAATGTCGGGAGAGACGTGCTTTGTTTTTTAATTATTTTTTAATAGCCTATACCCATAGCCTATATGATGCAGCCTCTCAGACCAGAGGATGCTGCATCATATGTTTTCAGTTCGGCTGCTTGTTGCCTCCTCAGGTTAAAAAGTGGATTCATATCTAAAATACGCTGCTAAACAGGTTTCCCATCACTTTTAAGAATGGGGTACGGTGGTTGAAAGTCATTGTAACGGAACGAGTAACCTGACTATTTACTTTTAATACCCAGTAATAAGTTAAGTAATATTATTACTTTTTAAATGAGTAATAAGTAAAAAGTTAGTCATTACAATTTCTGAGCTAGCCGTTTAAACTGTTGTGCCACGAGGACAGGATGCTGCTTTCTGCCCCCTGGTTGCGCGCGCATCTCGGTGATGACGTTGCACAGAGCAGGTCCAGAGCAGAATCCGGGAATAGTTTAGTGTTTCCGGTAGCGGAACTAAATCTAATACGTTATTATGCAAAATTGACTTTTAACTTTAATTATAGCGACAAAATGCTCTTCTTCTACAATCGGCCTAATATAATTAGGCTGATTTAAATGCGTTCATTGTTTTGCTGTTTGTCTCCAGCCTACAGTTTACTGATTAATTTTAAAATGTAGGAAATTTGACTGTTTTTGATCTGTAATGAAATTAAGCAATTGTAAAATGAATAAACTCCATAACTTCCACACTACTGCAGTCATCACTCAGTTCCACACAGCTGAGGGCTTGATTTCATATTGAAATATTCGAATATTCGGGTCCAACCCTAATTTGTAGTAAAGATGCCAAAACATTCACTGCAGACATTTTGACTTGTCATAGTAGGTAAAGAAAACTGTTGCTAATAACATTAACAAAGGCTCTGTGCCCAGGAAAACCATGACAGTGTGACAGTGAGTCAGCTAGTTTCTCTAGCTGTTTTAGTCGTGCTCTTGCTGCTTATAGTGGTGGCCAAGCACTGCTGAATGATACAGTAAAATGAACAGTGCACCACAAACTGGTGGGCAGATCCAGACTGCAGTCAGGCTGACAACACACCTCTTCTTACTGGGATAAATACTGGCTGACCTCACTGGTGCTAAGCTGCTGCACTGTGGCAACACACACACACACACACACGGAAGCAATTAACCCTGCAATGTGGTGTGGGTTTGTGACATTTCCCAGCAGCTTGCTGTTTTACATGGGCCTCTGATACAGGCAGGAATGGCATGCTGTTTGTCCTACGTGCCTGAATAGTTTGGTCACATCACAGCTTTCGAAGAATATGATGTTTTTGGATAATACTGTAATTATATTATAATATAACAATATGTATGATTGAATGTCATCATTCATCAGTTCATCATGGGACACAAACTCAAAAGTGAAAGTGAAAGAATAATAAACAGTATGTTTACCCAGTTAGCTTATGTTCCATTTACCAAAGTCAGAGGAGAATTTTCATGTGTGCACAAAGATGTTGGTGTGTTTAGCCTTGCTTAGCTAAAATGAAGCAGGGGAAAATGCTAGCCTAGCTCAATCAAAAGCAAGAAAGGACCCTTAATATGTGTATCACAAGTGAATTGAATGAAAAAGAAATGGAAAATATTTCATTTAAAAAAAACTTAGGTTTTCCTATTGCAGATTACTGTTCTGCAAAGATCTGTCCATTGAGTCATACTTTATTCATTCCTCCCTGCATACCTCACAGCTCCAGCATGACGCATGGAACTTCCTGTTAAGTCTGCTGCTTTTCTTCTGTGTTGAACATGCTGAGTGTGTGACATTTAGGCGTGATGGCAGCCATCAAGGTCAGCCATACATTTTACAGTGAATTACAGCACACAGAGTTACAGGCTGTGTTCGTGCAGATGTAGCATGTAAATAACTGCAGCCATGTAGTTAAATGAACATTATAAGGGAACTGCGCATGTTATTCTTAATAGGAAAGCATGTAAAAAGCCAAGGGATCAGCGAGTGTAGCAACTGAGCACCAAAAGCAAGCTTGAGTTATTTTATTATCGCTAAGGAATTTATGTGACAAAAGTTTCACTGTCTCTGTAGTTTTCTTAACTCTTCATTATTTGGATACGCTATTTGCTGTTTGCTTAAACTGTTAACTGCACAAATATTGTATGCGTAATGAGACAGTCTACTCTCTGCTGAACCAAATTGCCCCTTACTTTTTGTGTTTGCCCATGCAGGACAGCAGCTAGCAATTTAAATGAGTAGTGGGATTCTAGTGGCTGGTCTAGCCACAGCAAAACCTAGCGAGATGCTGGTAGGGAGATGAGGATTTCCTTTGCCTGTTTTACTGTTTAAGCCTGCATCTTTACACAAATTTGGGGAAACACCAAGAGAATGTGTTTTAGTAGTATGTCGCACCCTATCATATGCAGATGCTGTTTTGGATAATTCTGTAAAACCCTGGATTAGGGCTTGACGATACGGCCAAAAATGTTATCATGATAAAAATCGATAATTATCACGATAAGTATCAAATCGTTACTTCTTACGAGTCTTTGTTCACAGTCTTAGTTTAGTGGGCTTAGTTTAGGGCACCAGATTAAATGTCAGAGGATGCTTAATCCATGAGTGTTAGTACAGAATTTTGTGTTAAACCATCTAGTAGACGTTAACTTTGTCTCCCAGCCTGACTTTCTGCTTCATCAAACAAAAGGCACACTTTTAATTGAAAGGCACAGCACTTAAAGAGGTGGTATTATGCTTTTTGGCTTTTCCCCTCTCCTTTATTGAGTTATATTCCTTCCTACTCATATAACGCTTGGCTAGTCAGACACGCCCTCAGAAACACTCATTGGCCCTCTTCTCTTCTCATTGGCCCGCCCTTCTTTGCTTCTGATTGGCTAGTAGTCCTTAACTAGGGACTGAGCATGTGCAACTCCCAACAAAGATTATTTAGAGACAAGATGTATCACTCCGTAGCTAAAACAAAGCCTTCAACACAGGGTGAAAAGAGGAGCTGCAGCAATGTGCAGTATGACAAAAATATGGTGTTTTTTGAAAATTAAACCATGTAAATCTGTTCTGGTACAACCCCTAAATAGAATTTTGAACCTGAAAATGAGCATAATACCACCTCTTTAATGTTTGCATTGGACATAAACGGTATGGAATGTAATGCCTAGCGACACTGGGCTGGTCCACTATCAGACACCAGAGCAGCTTTGGTGTTCCTTGGCATAGATTCACCAAGTCTCTGAAACTCTAGTGAAGTTAGGAACACCATTCTTCCAAAGGATGTTCCCTTATTTGGTGTTTTGATGGTGGTATCTGTCTAACAAATTGCTCTAAAAAAACATTTGATTCAAATCATCTTCATACTGATGAAAGCATTCACTGAGCCCTTGTGATCTGTATGGAACCACCTGCATTCTGCATTAGTTGTGTTTCTTCACTCGTTTAATCAGGTTTTATTAAATGTGTCAGCTGTCTGTTTGAGCGTCCCATGAGATGTCTAAATTCTGTTTCAGTGGAATGGGTGTGACTCTTTTTCTAATGATGACCTAGAAATCTTAAAAATCTTCATTAAGCAGAGCAGAGGGAAATATGCACTCCTGTACACACAGACACACAGAAACAAATGTCTTATTCGGTTCACTGATCTCTCTTACACACCTTTCTAAATAACCAGTGTTTCTCACCTCCACGCAGCGCTTAATGAACCTGGCTGACAAAAATGTGAAGACTCAAAATTATTGTTTCAGCTGAAGCTCACCACACATCTGGAAGTCTGCACTCGCAACATACCGTCCAACTATCCCTCCACCCACCTATGTTAAGCTGCTTATTAGGGATGCAATGAAAAGTTTTGGCCGAATACCGAACAAGTATGGGTCCGAGGCCCAAGAGGGTTTTTTCATTTGTTTGCTATTTTCGGCCATTTCATTTCGGTGGCCGAACATTCGGTGCATTCCTAGTGCTTGTCCAGATTCAGGTGGCCACAGGTTAAGCAAAGTAGCCCAGACATCATTGCATCCAGCTCCTGGTGGGATCTTTGGGAAATGTCCCCATGCTAGATTGGATATGTAATCCATCCAGGGTGTTCTGGGTCTGTCCTTTCTATTGGACTCAGAGGACTTTCACTTGGAGGTGTCCAGGGGGTATCTTTGGAGAATCAAATGTTAGACAACCTCAACTGACTCCTTTCAGTGCAATGGAATGAAAAGCACCTGTTATTCTCTGAGCTCCTTCTGGATTTCAGTCCAGACACCCTGTGACAGAAACTCATTTTGTCTTTGCGTCCATGATCTGATTCTTTCAGTCAATAGACCATGTTCACGATTATGGTTGCAGGTTGGAACATGGAGCCACTGGTTCATTGAGAACTTCGCCTTCAGGCTCAGTTCCCTCTTCATCATAGCTGTTCTGCTCAATGGCCACTACAAACGTCACACCAATCCACAAAGTTGATCTTGCGCTTCATTTTACCCTCATCTTGAGGCTAATGAACTTCCTCTGATTGAACTGCTTCCCTTTTTCAAACCAGAAAAACCTAGTGGCTGTCCTGGAAATGCCAAAACGGCAATGATTGGACTTAAAAGTATTTCTCACCGTGTGACTGCAGTCACACGGTAGTAGTCATGGAACGCTGTTATTGGGCATCTAGAAGCAAGATGTTGTAAATGACTGGATATACGCATGGTTGTAAATTCTAGATATTGTACTAGATGCAGTATTTCAACTTATTTAACATTGTCATGACATCAGTTTTTTCTTTATAGGTAACTAAACTGGGAGGAAAGAAGAAAGCTTGAAAAGGTTGAAAAAGTCTCAAAGGTTATAATCTCCAGCATTGACCTCAAGATAGGAAGTATGATGAGAACTTGGAGTCCTTGAGCACTCATTTTAGGCCCCTTGGTGTTTTTTTTGAAGGTGAACTTAATTAGATCCTGATCTATACTGGATTTCTGAGGCTGTCATAGGGCGACATAAATCAGTGCTAGGTGCTAGTCCTTTATGTCAAGTTCAACTTTTGTTAAAAATGACACTCAAATATATTTACCAACAGCAAACCTGTTTTGCAGGACTGACCTTTTAGGAACCAGAGAGTCAAAGAGTCCAGTTAGCTAGCAAGATTGACTGCCTAGCGCTGGTATGTAGAAATTATGCTACTAAGCTTTGAGAGCCACCAGGACTCTGTCAAGGGAAAGAGAACAGATTAAAACATGCACCGTTGTATTCAAAGCTTATTTAACAACTTACTGCATTGTGCTCTTACAGGGTTTGCAGTTTATGATGTAATATGTTCCTAAAATAACTCTGCAACAAATTTGAGGTGAAGAACAAATGTCTGATGGAGCTATTTGAAGGGACCTTATACAAGGAAAGAGGAAATGTTGTCCTTTGTGTTTTTTCAAATGCATCATGGGAATGTGTGCAGCTTCCTTGGGAGCTAACTCTGCACTTAAAACCTGGATCAGATTACTGCTCTGTGTGGAGAAGCGGAGAAAAACACAAAGATCAATGAGCTTCAGTGAATTATTCATCAATTCACGTTCTCCTGAGTGTGTGTGTGTGTGTGTGTGTGATAGTTCCTGGAGACTGCATTGTTGTTTGTGGCTGTCCAATGTTCCACACAGTGCTGTGCACCGATACAAGTTAGAATATCTCTGCGCCCACCTATGCTAGTTGAAGAAAAGCAATAAACACACATTTTCCCCTCTAACCCTTCCACTCTGTTGTTTTGTTTCTTCAGCACCATTAAAGAAAGGTACCTTCTTCCTCTCATCTCTTCCTATGTACACTCTCTCAGCGAGAAAGAAAGGATGTCGTCTATCTTCATCTTTTCTTTCTTGCTGTTTTCCCCGTTCTTTTTTTCTTTCCCTGTTTTCCTGTCCTTCACATATCTCCTCTCGTCTTTTTGCATTTCCTTTCCTTAGGCTCCCTGAGCCTCTACATGTCCCCAGTGAATGAACCAATTAACCAGGTTAACACACCCAAGTCACACTGTACACCGTTTAAATTAAGGAGTTTCAGAGTAGGAACCTAAATGTGGGTCACGCAAGTCATATTTTGGTGTTAATTCTCTTCCTAAGACTAGAGGGAAATGTTGTGGAAGACAGATTTGCTTCATGTTGTGCTTCCTGGTGGTCACTAATCCTGAACATCTGCTTTAGTGAGTCTGAAGCTCCACCATCAGTGTGTGCTGTGTGTCTGTACTAATGAGGACCACACAAGGATGCAAAGATGCTATAGGATTAGAACTTGAGTCTGCATTTAAGAGTAGAAAAGGAAATAGGTTTTTGTTAGAGTTCAGGTTGTGTGTGAGTGTGTTTTTCCCCCTTGTTGTGATTTTGCTCCCATATGATTTGCTTTATATTTTGCATGCTGATTATATGCTGTTGAATTGCAGGGTGTTCCCCCTGTTTATATGCATATGTAATCACAATTAAGTAAGCATGAGTTCACACACACACACACACACACACACACACACACACACACACACACAGCTACTGTATTTTCATCAAATCCAAGGCAGTAAAAAAAATATATGAAACTATTAACTTGATCTGGGTGAAGATATTGCAGAGGGGGTATGGCAGTCTAAAAAGATCCTAAAATGAATTCATACATCCTCGGTTTGCGCCAGGCAGGGTGTAATGGAGTGCCAAATTTGTACCGCACACACTAAACAGAATATTTCAAGATTCTTCCCTGATGTTAGTCCCTCATATAATCGCTGCAACTTGCCTGTCGCTACTCAGGCCCATATGTTTTGGTCTCATGCTGAGCTTCATGAATTCTGGTCTCTTATTTTCATTACTATCGGAATGCCTTAATAACACTGTTGCTCCTTGTCCTTTTGTAGCCATCTTTGGCACAGATTCACACATACTGTAAGACTGAAGCTGAGCTCTGTGGCCTTAGTAATTTAAAAGTGCAATTCTTCTGTTTATGTACATGTTTTTATTACACGCTTGCTTTGGCAATGTAATTGTTCCCCACTGAATTGACTTCAATCTAAAAAGAGAGTAGATGCACCCATGTGACATGTTACATCCCAATAACAATAAACGGCCACAAATTGAATTGAACATTTAATTTAACCACATTGCATACACTCAACCCTTTTGCCTACAGGTCGGCAGATTGAAATCTGATTGCTGTTTTGCGTATCTGTTAAAGACAGTACGTTGGAGTTGGGTAGAATCTCATCTCAATTTCATCAGGATATTTTTTTATCGTAGACTTTTTATGCATGTTTCAGTGAGTATCAAGTGAAAGATAAACATTCTTAGTAAATACAAGCGTGGAGAGCACGGTGTTGAAATTGAATGTCATGCCGATTAAAGTTATTTAAGTTTGAATGAGTGAGAAGGAGAAAAAGAAGGGGAAAGAGTATAAGAAAGGAGAGAGAGGAAGAAAAAGGAACGAGTGGAGCCATTCCAGGTCATGTAAGAGTTGCTGTAACGAGCTGCTATGAGTCCGGTGGCTCCTCCTTTCCTGGCTCTCGTCCATCCATCCCTCTTCACTGGTTGCCATAGGTTACAGCCTCATTCATCCTCCTTGGGTTAGGAGGCTTCAAAATAAAAGCCTGCATTAGACACTGGAGATGTTTGAAATGCACGGGGATTGACATCACCTCCACGCTAGCCTCTGTTCCTTAAGCTTCCGTAACGCAATTTCATCTGCAACACAACCATAAACTCCCAGTTTCACCTCAGGTTTCTGCAGCAAAAGGTGGAAAGTCAGTATTTTAAGAGTTTGCTCTACAATAGGCACTAAAAAGTCAGGATATCTCAAACTCTGCTGCATCGATTTGGGCCATTCTTTTTTTAAATCTGCACTTAATGGAAGTGCATGAGAGTACCCCGCTGATAATTAAAATGAGCCAGTGCACCAGTGCTATAATTAATCCTCTCCATGTGTATAGAAGGTCACATTATAATCAGTTCGAGTTTGTTTTTCCGATGCTCTTGATCAGTTGTTATTGAATCAAACTGCATCATATCTATCAGGGTTTTAATTAGTGTCATCTCTTTAAAGTGGCAAACCCGTGGATCCTAGCTTTTCACGACACTGGGAATAGTTTTTGTTATACATCAGAAGTACAGTAGTGAATGGGAACCTTTTTAGGTTAACTAGCATTTTGTTCACTTGAAAGACTCCTTTTGGGTGTTTAAAGGTAAGCTACTTTTTACTCCGTGTTTTGCATTTGCACACACACACACTCACCCTCCCACCTATAGCTTAATGTCCTCCTTTTAACTCAGCTTTATGACCAGCAGATGGACTTGGGATTGGGGTCGATGGTGCATTGCAGAGGAGCTCTCGGGGCTTCCGTCTCATTCCCTTATCCATTTTGCCACCCCACCAGTATTTCCAGTAGTGATATGGTCACCTGAGCCTTTGAAGTAAAGCTCTTTAAGATAGTCTGGTGCACGTTAGCGCTGCAGCCATGTCACGCATTAACCTGCTATACAATACTTTCCCATTAGAGTCGGAGCTCTGCAGGGTTTGATTGATCTGATGATGCCCAGAAAACTTATATGCATATGTGACATGATTAGCGTTGACTGCTGAATGCTGAGAGTGGTGAGTGACATAGAAAAAAGGTCAAGGTCCTTAGCAGGTATAGCATTATATAGCCACATCTGTTGTACTTTGCATGCTTGCTGTTAAATAGTGATTCTTGTTTATTACAACATAGGTTTGACTTTTTTCATCACAGTTTTAATAGTAATAACCATACTGAACTATACACTAACATACATATACATATACTGACCAGGTTAATTGCGGTGCTGTGGCGTTGATTAAAAGAAGTCTGACGTGGCAAGGAACAAGGGAAAGCAGACGATCAACAAACAAACCCCCAGGTTAAAAACAGTTATTTGGAAGTGAAGGCAACAACTTTCTGCAATAAGCCAAACTGTCTGTCCCTTCTGACACGTAGGCTCCAAATTACACTCCAAACTTTGGTTTTAGGCTAGTTTAGATAACCAAAACAATGCTGCAGACACAGTCATACCGTTGCTATGTTCTTAGCTTCTGAGACACTTCAGCCACTCTAAACGGGTTGTATTTTACAGAGGTTATTTCCATTGCCATTTCCGCTTGTTATTTCTCGTGTCTCAAACCTGGATGCAATGCAGTTCAATCGGTTTACCTGGACAATCACATAAGAGTCTCTGCCAAGTACAAATCTGATTGCATCCTTCTAGCTTTTTCTGTTGTGGATGCAAATCTGGTAGCTTTTAGCAGTGTTGCTCCCCTCACTGGTGACTGAATGTACTGGTACCTGCTCATCTCAAAACAGTTAATCAAATAACTGATTTGTAATTCCACCTCTCCTCTAGTCCAGACGGCGGTGGCAGTACACCTGAACAAGTGTTCTGGACTTTGTTGGGAACTGCCAAAAAACACCACAGATTAGCGTGAACCGTGGTCTAATTTTTAAATTCTTGGTTTCAAACAAATACGTGATTCCAGCACTCAGCTATTAGCTGGCATATGCACACAGCTCAGAAACAAAAGCACACTGAGTTTGTGTGAAGTGGAAGATTTGATGTGAAGTTTGATCATTTTCTTTACAAATCCAGATGGGCAGTTATGAAATCAGGGTGGTTGTTTGTTTGAATCCCTGTACCAAAGGGGAATATGGGAGAGAGGTCACATTAAGATAATAAATCACCCAAAGCATCCTTCAAGCAATGCATGCTCGCTCTCTTTGTTACTCTATGTCTCTTTCTCTCCTTCCCTGTCCCTCTCTAGGAAGTTAATAAATCGTGTGCAGGATGACAGATTGGGCTGACAACAGAATGCTGCAGCGTGCACTAATCAGCCCAAACCTCTGCAAAATACCAGAGGAAAGAGGATGCTTTAGAGGAAAGAGGGAAAGGAAGGGAATCTTATTTATCATCCTGTGAAGGTGTTTTTATGCTGCGTGGAAGCCCATGCAGATATCTGTCAGGTTTACCTTCCCCAAACTAGAAAAGATGGCAAAAGCTGGGCTGTTCTTTTTTGCATTGTTACTACATTGGTTCTCTGGCAAATGCTGTTGCTTTCTCAACATTCACTGGTGTGCCATGCAAGATTTGCTACTCTGGAGAACATTCAGAAAGTTGGTGCCAGATTATTGCGAAACCCGGATTGTCATTGATCGCAGTTGGAGGGGGAAAGCAGCCGAGTCATTGTTTTTCAGTCAGACGAATGGCATTTATTTAAAAGTCTGCACAGATTCCTATGACAAATCCATAAAGTGCCCCTTTTATTATTATATTTGGAATTTTGCCCTCATAAATCTCGTCATGAGGCTGTAAATCGTGTGGATTCATTCTTTTGACTCGGCTGGGAGCAGCGGCACTCTGTTTTGGTCCCACTTTTGGATTTGTTGTAGACGGGACTTGGCCGCCCTGGTGCTGGATGATTTGCAATGCAGATCCTGTGTCTTTTTCTTTCCCTCACGCTCACACACACACACACACACACACACACACACACACACACACACACACACAGACGAACGGTGCCTGCTGCTGAGTCACACTGGCCAAGTCCACCATGCGTGCTGTCCCCCCCGATGCTTCCTACCATTTACTGAGCACTTCCTTCGGTTTGTGTTCCCGCAATGATCCTTCACAGCTTCAGACGACAAGGGAAGAAAGCTGAGAGGAACTGAGGATGTGTGAGAAAGACGGGGACACTGTCAGTGATTAAATGAGGTTTTGACTGCTGCTCAGTCCCTCTGGCATGTGTCTCTGTTAACCTCGTTGCTAGTGTGGCTAATAAAATGATGTTCAGGCTGATCCACCGTAGGGATGGTCACTTATTTCATCATTATGGCAGGTTCTGTCATGTTCTCAAGGCTTGGCGCAGCGCCTAATCAATCTGCCTGCTTACTTCACCATTGTGGAAGTAGCTATTGTTTGACTGGGGCCCCGAAGATGGAGAAGGTCCAACATAATTACCGTCACCCTGAGGTGACCCTACACCAGCTGAATGAAGAATGACCTCATTGTTGCTCCAAGCTATACAGCGTTCAGTCACATCACGCAACCATTCGCTGTATGCGTTGGCCATTTTCCTGCCACATGCTCCAAACAAATAGGAGGCAGCGTTTCACCTCCTCCTCCCCCGCTCCAGGAGACTCTCTAAGCCATTCTGCTCCTCTGCTCTTTCTAATCACATGGTGAGCTGATCTTTAGAATAACGTTATGAATGAAGAGACAGGGAAGACCAAGTGGTGGCAGGAGACCCTTCGGGGCAGCTCAAATTCATCAGCCTCTCATGTTGAACTGAGGACAGACTGGACACTACAGTAACTCACTATGACCTCTGGAGGCACTGGACGGGCCGGGGCTAGCTGGTTAGCATGCTAATTTCGGTAGAAATCTGCAACACAACACATAGACGCCTTTGACATGAGTTACTTCTTCCCATCCAGTCATGTTACTTCTATGTGTGAATGTTTTAAAATAAAATTCTGTCCAAATCCTGTGTGTACCTTTCAGCTGCCATGTTTTCTCATTCCAAAAAAAAAAAGAAAAAGACTTTCCGAGGTCCGTCACCATCCAGCTCCCCTCAAAAGTATACCACGCTGCCTCCGAGCTCTCCTTTCATTTGAAATGGTGACCTCCCTTCTCGTGATATGTTAAAATAATTGTGTCCGTCCCCTCCCTAAAGGATGTCAGTTATGTCTTTACCTCTGAGAGTCCTCTGATTAGCAATAGCTTGAATCCCTAAGGTCGCTCCTTGGATATTGACTAAAGATCAGCTCAGATCAATGGTGTGAGTTAAAGCCAGTCCCGAAAAACTAACAAACACACAGCCGCTCAATGTGAAGGCACCTTGAACCTAATGACTGTGGAGCGGAGGCTTCAGGGGAGGCTCACTGAATGGAAGTGAATAAATATCACATTGGTTACTAAAAGGAGATCACATAGAATAGCCTATGTATGTGCAACAGTTCAGAGATACCAGAGTTTTGGGGACGAAGTCTTTGCCACTTTGCCCAGAGTCACAGGCTCAGTTGTTAATAATAATCATCAAGATGTCAGAAGTGCCATGACAGGAAAAGCAGAGATGAGGGGCCCAACGGCAAGAAACTAGGACACTTAATCCAAAGAAAGCAGAAAATCATGTTATGAGTTGTTGGCAAGAATCCAAACACAGGTTGTGGAAGTCAAAAAACATAAATTCAAACAGAATAATCCAACATCCAGAGAACGATCAGGTGACAGAGTCACTCGACATACATGATGGCGAGGCGACAACAGGTAATATATTCAGACGCGCACACGCAGGAAGGGGGAAAAAAGCAGGGTAGAGACATTAGGAAATCAGGACAATAGGAAACAAAGCATGAGACCAACTACAGAGACAGACAGAGTTGGCATAAGATGTTGGAAGGATGAAAGACGGGAAAAGGGTTAGTTCAAATCCACTGTTTTCACCAAAACAAGGGGCCAATAAGTGGTTCCATCTTCTTTGGGACAGGATTTATTTCTAAAATTAATGTTATTTTTAGTCATGAAGATGTTTTATTAAGTTCTACATTTTCCAAGCATTTCCTAAACACAGGAAACTGACATGTTGTCATGCTCCAGAAAGAATCACGTTTACAGTGTAATCTACCCATTTTAGACCTGCTCTCCAGTGCCGTTGATGTCTTTCTTGTGGACGACTTGCTCACTTATCTTTACACTACCTGGTCCCTAGCTGATGGACGCTGACGTTTTGTGTGGCCCCCGACTTTTCCTCTAGATCAGCCCTCACGGCCAACTGTTTGCCCCACCAGGTTTGAAAAATCTTTATATATATATATAGTTTATAGCTCCAATACAGGAAGTCAACATTGTGATTCCCCTGAAGGACAGCTAAGGGATAAGCAGTCCTCAGATGTAATACCCAGCTATCAGCAGACTACATCTAGTCCCAAACTTGTAAAATAGTGAGACAGATTGTGACGTGACAGACTGATGGCAGTGACCTTTGGTGGTCAGCAGAAGTTTGTATTATAGCTCTTATTATCCCTTGCTTTTCAGAAGTTGCCCTTAAATAATTTGATACACATACAGTATGTATGTATGGAAGCCACTGTCAGCTCCATTAAAATGCTAACTCTGTCTTTTAGAAGTGATTGTATGTAGGAAGTAACGGTGGTTTGATAAAAATATAGTTCTGTGTGTTCTTTAGTCAGTGAACCGGTATAAGTTTAAGTCGCCATACACATACAGAGAGCAGATTATATTACTTTAATGGCTCTTACAGATTTTTATACTATGCATCCATTATGTTTTTCATTTACCCAGGAGAAATGACGGGCTCTTTCCCCATTTTTGGCCAATTTCAGGCAGACAAGGCAAAGTCATGACTTATGTAAAATTAAAGTTAATTGGGCTCCCACTGCTTGCCCAGATATATAATATTTTGTCTCCATTTCCCAAACTCTACAATAGAGTTTGAGAGTGCAAAGTAAGCATGACTGAAAATCAGAAGAAGTAAAACCCAGGTTAAAATACTACAAATTTCTTTAAAAAAAGAAAATACTGACTAGTGCAAGTAACGGCCATCATTTCCAAAAATGTCCCGTAATGTTAAAAGATACATACAGAGAAGACTTTTTCCAAAAATCTCTGAGCTGTCAAAGGTGCGTTTGGTGTGGACTGGGGAGAGTGCGACACGCCCTGTGACACATTACCAGGAGGAGGTGTCATTCTCGTTGAGCTGCACATGCTTCTATTTATAACAGATAGCTGCAATAACTCAGAGAGGTGGGAGAGAGCGAGAGAGAGAGAGAGACATAGGTAGAAATATGACCTACAGCTCATTCCAGAGATAGTTACAGACAGAGCGCTCACTCTGTGCTCCCACCTACTATTATTACACCGGAGCGTGTGGAGGATGTGTCGCAACACCGTCAAAGGACTCTGAAAAGATTTTTTGGGATATTGTCTGATAGGTACTATCACGAAAGGACATAAGAAGACATCCCATTTGGGAAAATAGCAGAGTGACAATGCCAGAGGAGAAAGGTAATAATGACCTTTAATAAGCTGTTTGTGGTGTGTTCACCTGCCAGGGAAGACAGGTTATAGCTAATGATTTGCTTCTATTAACCAGGACTTACCTATTATCGTTTCAGCCCTATCTTAAGTAAAATTGCTCTTTTAACATAATAAACTATAATAATCCCACAATTCAGAAATATGGAAATCACTCAGAAGTTCTTGATCATATGTGTGCATTTGTGTTTACATGTGTGTAAGTAGAACTTACAGCTGAACGCCCCCCCCCCCCCCCCCCCCCCCCCCCCCCCCCAATTATGTAACCACGGTCAGAAGCGTATAGCACTTTCTGGTGTGCGAATGTAGATGACAACAGCAAGCCTGGGGTATCAGGCTGAATGCTTATGCTGCAGGTTGATATGCTGCCTGCCTGCAACATCCCTGGCAACAACAGTGTTGTCTTGGTCCCATGCCTGCATGTCTAATACTGGGAGCTCCGCCATTTGGGCTCCTTACAAAGGGGTGAAGACCAGGTTGCTAAGAAAATCACTATGATATTCCTATAATGATTTACAGTGTGCCTTTAGTGACCTTTTCCAGCTTTAGCATCATTTAATTTTCACTGCACATACTGTTTATATAGGGACTTTCCACAAATGTTCCCATGATGTTCCTACAGCTCTGAATAAGCTTTGAAGTAGAGGATCTTGTACAATAGTTATGTCTTTGTATAAGATTGTGTATTTACAGAGAACAGAACTCCATGTACAATTTGGCTTGTACTTTTCCCAGCATGTTCCAATCATCAAACCCTACCATTGGTGGAAGTATTTAGAAGTAAACATAGCAATACTACCATGTAAAATACCCTGCATTCCAAATTTCACTAATTCAAAATCACATTTGTGATAATGCTAATAACTAATTCCTTTTTTCTCTAAACTTCACTGGAGTAGAAATACTAAGTAGCAAACATTGAAATACAAGTACTAGAAGTAAATATACCTTCCACTACTGACCCCTAGCCAGTTGTTTGTAAAGAGTAGCCTCACTGTCGGTCCTCATAAACACACCAAAAATATTTCCTTTCCTCTCCAGTGTTAAGTCTGTGGCAGTGTTGGTGTCTAAATGTGGGGCCATAACTGTGTTTTGAATAGAGCAGGGAGTCACAATGTGATGAAACCTACTAACCCTAAGGTTGGTGGTGAGGACATTCAGGGGACACACACACACAGACACACACACACACGCTTTACATTCAATTGTAAAACCAATGACCAACACTGTTGGGCAAGTTAGAAATTCTAATATATTACTTGTTACTTATTACTCCTTAAAAAAGTAATATTATTACAATAACGCTTTACTGAGTAACGCGTTACTGCCCAACACTGATGACCAACAGCAAAAATGTATAAAAATGTACATGCTGTTAAGCACATACACATGCATGCATTCACAGGTATGTAGTGTAGACACCAGAGTCCCCAGACATATGTGTACACTCATGCACACACACACACACCACTTTAGGCTGTGTCTCAGCCAAGGACAGTGGATCCCGGGTGTGATGCAATGGCTGGCTGGTTGTCAGCAGTCACAGCGACGCCCGTCACTATTCTGGACCTGCCAGTAAACAAACCATGTGTGTCTGTCAGTGTACTAGCATTACCAGTGTTGACAGTTTATATTTTTATAAATGGATTTAATTGGTTCTTTGTTATTAGTTGTGATTTTTATTTCCCTCCACGAATAATATAGTTATAATATACTGAAAATGGCAGGGTGGTTAAAAAAATCGCTTTAACTTATCTCAAAGGCTATCCATACTTGACCCTCAGATTGACTGCATCGTGTTAATGTTAGAGGATAAAGCTGGTGTTAATATTTATTTTTGTCTCTGTCAATAACTCCAGTCCAATAATGTGTCTGTCTCTTAATGCTCTCTGACTTTCCTACCCTTTCTGTGGCACTCAACCCCAAGCCCCCTGGTTTCTACAGAAGACATAAATCTTTCATAAAGAGACACAAATATATAGTTTCACTTTTGTAAGGGCTCAGTAATTTCTTAAAGCAGCTGCTCATTGTCAAACAGGAGTAAATTGTGCCTTTGTCAGGGAACTATTTTCAGCGGCGGATGAATCCATGTTTGGTGATCTAGAATGGCAGCAGGATGGTGTATGTGGAGATAATTTAGCTCCAAATGTATTTCATTTCCAAAGTTTTTTACAGATTAAAGTGTGACATTTTAATGTCATATTTTATATTTCCTATTGGGACAGATATTAGGAAAGACTATAGATCATTCAAATGTGTCAACCTATTGCCTTTTAGCGGTGTTTGCTTTGAGTCTCCACCAACTCTTGAAGAAAGTATCGGGCTCTTTAGCTGCTAAATGCTCCACTTTGTTCACCAGCTAGTCCCTTAACTGTGTCTGTCAGCTGTTTGCTGCTGAGCAGGTAGCGTACAGTGGCTTTATCACAGCTGAGTTTCACTGCTGCTGCAGGAAGTGTTCTTAACAGCATCGAGGTGGAATAAAAAAAGTTAGTTTTATGGTAAGCAGGCTGTAAAACCAAAACTATGAGCTGACAGAGGCTACAATGCTGAGAGATAAGGCTGGGCGATATGGCCACAAATGTTAATGCAATAAAAAATGTCATTTTTTTTATTCCATGTCGATAATTATCACGATAAATGTCAAATCATCACTTCTTTCAAGTTTAAAGGCTGATTTTTGCTCCGAAACCAGACGGTTAATTGTGGTTTTAAACTTTTCTTTATGGTCAGAACATGACCAACACTTTTATGACAAAATCTTTTTTTCAACAAAAATGCGTGAGTAAAATTAAGTAAAATCTATTTTCAGTCCCGTCTTCTCAACAAAATAAATATCTTAATAGAAAAGTTAAGTGCTTATTTGTTTTATTTAACATTTACAGAACATTTGTTATATTTTTATTAAACATTATATTGTGATAATTATCATAGTTGTTTAATTGCCTACTTAGAGATGATGGGAACCGTAGAGTCTGGTGATAACATAACGAGAACCTCCTTTAACATAGCTTAAAGTCATTTTACCCTTTATGAATATTTATATTTTTATTCGTGTGGCTTAGTGCAGAAAAATATTATTTTTCAGTCACTGCATAATGAACTGTGGCAATGCATTCATACTGCATTACCTTGCTACTATTTCTCAAGTAGCAGGTGAATTATCCAGCAGTCTGAGTAATTGGGGCCACTCTGTGCTACTGTATAATGTATCTTTGTGCACTTCAGGGTAGAATAACGTCCTGTGGATGTTGATTATGACCTGTGTGTTTGAATCCAACTGCTGTTGTTCCGGGCTCTCTCCCTTAGGTGTTAACCTGCTTGGCATATGTGAGTGTTTTTGCACCAGCTCTGCTCAAACAGCTGACACAATGCTTTCCACAGAGAGGCTCTATTCATGAGTCACGCTGTTCCTCTCTGAGTTGAAATGAATGGCCTTCAAGCCCACGCAGCTCCAATCCCTAAACGTTGTTTTACTACAACTCTTTCTTTCCCTCCTGCTCTGGCCTTTCCTGTTTATGAGCAGTTATTAGATTAGCGAAGCATCCTTCACACACTTTCACATAGACACGCTAATGATGAGAGCATCATATCGACTTTCTTTTCTTTTTTTCTTTAATGTTTTGCCATCTCATTGTCTCTTTCAACATCTCTGTCCGAAAATGACTTGAGCCCCCAGGCTTAGTCTTGAGTTACATCTTTCTTGTTTCTGTGTCTTTCTCTCTGCTGATACTTCTGAAATGAACCAAGCATGATGTGTTGAGTCCTTGATAGCTCAGTCTGCGTTCCAGTTTGTCCCAAAGGTGTTGGATGGGGTTGAGGTAAGGACTATGTGCAAATTCCTCCTACACAATTGGGAAAACCATTTCATGGACCTGGGTTTGTGCATTGTTGTGTTGAAGAGGCCTGGACCAAACCATGAAAAGCTGCCACAGACCCAAAGTATGTGAACAATCTTTCCATATTTAGGTCATACTGTAGGGTGCTATTGGAGTTTTGGCATCAAAGAGAGTCCTTAATTGGCTGAAATGAAGAGAGGAATAATATGGAAATGACTTGAGGCTGCTACATGGAGATGTTCCAGTTGAACTAGCTGCAGTAACACGTGGGGTTATATCTGTAGGCAGTGTTTGTGGAAGTGGAAGAAGTATTCACGGAGTCACAGGAATGGCAGGAATCATATGTTTTCACACAAAGAACATATTCATTAGAAGGCAATCCTTGCTTCACTTTGGGCCTCTTTTGAAAACCATGACTGATCTGATAATGTTCAGGTTACCATTTTGGTTACTGTTATTAAAAACAGTATTACTAGTATAAGTGGTGGAAATTTTGGTAGCAGTAGCACCAGCAATATTGGTGTTTCCAGTGTCAAAAGATGCTTAATACTGACACTCAGGAAACGAGTTAACTCGGTTCATGTCCTACACCTCTCTGTTTATGTGACGTGCCCTCTTCTTTATAAGGGCTGAGCCAACAAGGGCGCACCGGTGTCGTTTGTCGCAGAGGTTGGAGGTCAGCGTTCTGTAGTGCTTGACCTCAGGGCCAGAGATCACATGCTGTTTGGGTCACGTTGCGTGCGCGACTGCACAGGTGGATGTCAGGGCTTTGAGGAGAGCAGGAAAAATCAGAACTCATAATCTAAGTTAGGTATCTTTGTTACTAGCGAGTTCTCTGCTCCTTTACCTGTTTGAACTACAGGACTTGATTTCGTCAAACTTGGCCTATAGGCTGTGTTCATGTCTTTTCCCTGGAACCTAGAGAGGGTGAGATAATGGAGTGAGTTTTCTGTTGGGGTGATGGACAGGAAACTCTTGAGCAGTGAAGTAATGGCTATACAAAGGAATGGCCGGGTGTCAGCAGGCTCTTAAAAAGTCTTCACATGTTGTTTTAATCATATTATTTAGGCGCAAGACCTTAAGAGAATGTGAATACAGCCAATAAAAGAGCCTTAAATCTCCTGGGCTAAAATGTGCCAATTATGCACTTTAATCTGGAGGGGTTCACATGTATTTCAGTTGCCACTGTCATAAATGTTATGCTGTAGTAACCTGAATTGATAGACCCTTGAAATGTGATAGAAGTTGCATGGAAGTTGCAGACACAAGGGGAAGGGGAAGGAAATCTCATTACATTTCTTGCATTTAGCATTATCCATGCTAAATTAGAAGAGCAATGTTGAATTCAGATATTAGCATAAGAAACGTAATAGCTAATCAGTCAAATTCAAATGAAATTTAAGCCACTTCGTAGTTCTGCCCAGCATGGGACTTTCCCGAAGGATTTCTCCTCAAAACACTGCTAGCAAAACAACACACAGCATAACATACACTGTGTTGGTAAGTAAGCTAGCAAAATGAATGCTGAATAAGGCTTTGCAGCATGAGAGGCATGTTTTGGTACCATTAACATTACGAACCAGTGTACCCAGAACTGGCCGGAGGAAGCAGTATTTCATTAGCTGTCTTTAGTTTTTGTTCTAATGACTTGAAGGCATATTCTTTGCAAACTGGCTTATCTTAATGCTAATCTATGCCAATGTTATTGTGCTAGCCCCAATGCTAACAAGTGAAATTATTCAACTGCACAAAGAAGTATTTTCTGGAGATTGCACTGCCACTTCCTTAGTAAACTTACAACACACTGCAACACAAAGGAGACTTAGTTTAGCGACACTTAAGTGGTTCTACAGTAGCTTTTATGAAGTTAACTTTTGTTTTTTCATATTTGACAGCATTTAGGTAATACAGTAGTATCACATAGAGAGCTATAGAACTATTGCCCTAATCAAAGAACAGGATTTACTGGATTTTTTTCTCCACAAAAACAAGAATAGCATGTATGTTTATGTCTTAACCCATAAGAAAGTGAAAGTCCCCAAGGTCAACAGCTCTGCCTACACAACGTACTCCCTTGCTGAGGTAATGTGAGCATTCTGATCCCCTGCCCACCCCTGCAGATGGTTCACAACAGGAATGTTGCAGAGCACCATGGGATCCCCGTGAGTTGAGGGAACACTCTATTTTTAGGAGGTGCAGGAGCATGGCTTCTTGAAAAGGCATTTGAAAATTAACTGCTTGTGTGTTCCACTGTGTAGTGGCTTTGATTCATTATTCCATGTATATGTACCTTTAAAACCTTTTCATGTTGAAGCATTAACTAACTTTTTACGGCAGAATTTTGTTTCCCCACGGTTTTCAGTGTGAACTTGGCTTTGGGAGGTTCTGCTGAATGTGTTCCCTCTCATTACATACCTTCAGTTATTGTTGGTCACCTGGAACAGCAAGCGTATGGGCTTCACGATGCATCAGAGAGATGCTATATGCGGTGTAGGCACATGCCTATGTTTGGGCAGTTGTATGGTATACATGTGCAGGTGGTAAACCGCAAACCTCTGTCAGTGGTCAGTGTGTGTTCCCAGAGGCTTCCTGTGGTGTGACCGTATGCGGCACGGACATGTAGTGTTGCATTGCTCAGATGGCTGCCTGCCTGGCTGCGACCTTTGGGACAACAACATCAGTAGTGGCCGTTCTCCAGAGAACAGACACCAGAAAGGCTGATTGATGATATGGACAACTGGGCCTGGAGAAGACAGGTCACCGACAGGGGTAGGGGGGGATGGGAGGGGGAAGAACTCTACACGCTGCTGTGTACGGCACAGTTGCCCTCTGTTCTCCGTCAAAGAGAGAAAACTCATTAATTTCTTACGTCACCCTCGTCCAACTAAATAATTTCCACTCTCTACTCCTCTACTCAATCTCTAATCTCTTGATTTGACTACTATTAGTGATTTGCGAATGACAAAATATACTCATGGCAAATTATTTTTTATTATATTACCCTAATTACTTGGAATTTTAAAATGCCTGAAACATGAAGATGCAAATCTCCTTCCTGCTAAGAACCCTAACAAGGACACAAAAAAGCTACAATTGAACATTGATTGAGTGGAGCACTCATTATTCATTTGGTCAGCTAACTGTGTCAAATATAAACAGCAATCACAGACTACAACTGGCTTGGTTACTGGCAGCCTGAATGTCTAGAACAACTTGCTGGATCGTACCTCTGGCCCAGCAGATCATCTGTCTCCTCTTCAGTGCCGCCCTACTCGTTTATTTGCTGTTTGAAGAGGAAGTAAAGACACTGGATCCCCCCCAACAGGTGCAAGGGTGCAGCAATGCATGCTAGGTCAGATCAGGAGGCCGTACCCCTCCCGACTCCCTTGTGACTACCAGTCCCTGCTGCCTACCCTCCTCCCAACCCTTTCTCGCTTTTGGACTGTTGTCTTTTCCAGATGGTTGCAATCAACTCGGTCTCAGACCATTTTTACGAGGACTCGAGACTTTCCCCTCCTAAATCTTTGTCTTTATTGGTTCATGCCCACATGTACGCTCTACATGGGTAGCTCCAATAAAGCCCCACCTCCTTCCGACAATAGAATGTAAGCAGCGTTGTCCAAAATCCCTTTTCTTGTCCTGGTTCAATTTAGAAGTCTGGATATTTTTAAATTGGAGATCAGATTGTAATCTAGACAAATGGACTGAAAGAGAGCCTCTCTTTGGATCATCCAAATGCCTTTCTCTATATTTTTATTATATTTTGCCACGTCAAGAATGTACAGTATTACCAAGGAACTTTTTGAATAAATAGGTCTGATTTGGGTACTTTTGAAAACTCTGGCATAAGGCTTGGTGAGACACATGATGAAAGGTTATCTTAAAGAGATCTAAGGATGTGTGAGAGGCTGTGTTTGTCTTGGACACACACACACAAAGCTGTAAACGTTCCGTGGCTGAGAGATCCTTGTAAAACATGCTGAAGAATGTGTTGGTCCTGTAGATCTGGATAGACTGGTGGCTGTTTGTACTCTCCTGCCAAGTATTCCACAGCAAAACAAGTCACAAATAGGCAAATGTGTCATTCAAAGAGGGCTTAGAAGTGAACACTGTCTCCTGTCTTGTTTGTTTAACTCATATTTTAACAGAAATGAAATGTGATGTTTTAATGGGAAGGTACTTGCAGCAACATCTTATTGGCAAGTAACAGCCAAGCACGGTTTCTGTGCACAGCCTTCTGCAGTCTTGTCATCCCAGTGAGGTTGAAGGTTGAAGTTTTTTTAATACCATCATGCCTGCACAGAGACCAATAGTAAAACCTGCGCTCACGGATCAGAGTTGCTGCACAAAAGTACTGGGCGTGTGAAAGAACTTATTCTCCAAGAAATAGTTCCAGCATGTAATTACCCCCAAGAAGTCAATTTTAGGAATGAGAAAATAGAACATTTGGCCATTGTGATTGCGCCTAAATTTTTAGTGGAATTTCTAAGAAATTAGACCTTTTTAATTGAATTTTCGTCTATATATGTGTGGCAGTTGTGTGTTTGTATTGTTTGCGTTGATTGTTGTAACATTGTTTTGCAGCTCTCTTGGCCAGGCCACTCTTGAAAAAAGCTCTTTTAATCTCAGGTAGACTTTTTACCTGGTTAAAAAAAAGGATATATGTAAAAAACCATAACTTGTTAGAGTACAAGCTATACAAACTAGATACATAAATGCTTATGCTAAGCCATGCCAATCATGTCCTGACTCTGTACTTAATGCACAGACATAAGATTGATTTCCTTATCTCACTTTCAGAAACAATGCAAATAAGCGCATTTCCCAAAATGTGTTAAAACTTTAAATTTTATGTGTTTCAAATCCAACTAATGGTTGCATCGACCAGTCTGACTGGAAAGTAAGTGACTTAGTGTGATTGAGTAAGAACCACCTGAAGTTCAACAGTCTCTCCAGTCTAAATGAAGTGTCCCTTTAACTTCATAGGGAGAAAAGTGTCTGGGTGGCTAAATGTGTTTTTAATGTAGCACATTATTGAGTAGAGACAGTAAAACATTGTGGCTTTAACTTAATCAAAGTCAAAATATTGCCCCAATAAAACACCCAATAAACACCCAGTGAATTGAGCAAACCTGAAAGAAGGATAATGTCCACCAGAAAAATGTTGTTGGTGAATCTCCAGAAAGCAGCTGCTTCGGCTCACAGCTATTATCCCTACACTTCCTTCTCTCGCTTTCTATAAATCAATTCATTTGACGAACTTGCCTCTCCAAGCCCAATTACTGGTAACCATGGAACCCTGATGAAACAGGTCGGAAGACACAAATGTCTCCTGAAAACACAAAGGGCCTTTTATTCGTCTGATGCCCGAATCAGTGTTGAAAAGGCTGTTGAGCATATTCTGCCAGAGTTACGCTGAAAGGGGAAAAGGGAGAGGTACGCTGATGATACTGTTAAGATGGAGACGTCAGGCTTTTACGGTATATGTTTGCCTTCTTGCGTTGGTGCAATGCCTCAGGAATGTTGTTGTGCTATGTTACATGTTTTTCACCGCTGGTATTGACATAATTTGTCTTGGCACAAACCCTCGCTCCTGTGTGGAACAAAGGAGAATAACTGTTTGGAAAGTTATTGGGAACTGGTCAACGTTGTGACATTCATCATACATTAGTGTTTATGTAGACTTTCTTGGCTTTTTGTGTGTGTGACATCTGTATAAATCATTGCATTTTGCAGTTAAGCCTGGGTTTAAGGCTAACGACAGGGCCTGGCTACCATTAGGGTAATGGTTAGGTTTGAAGTGGTTGGGGTTATGGTACGTCTCAAGGTAACAAATGAAAGACACTGCAATGTCCCCACAACTGATAGAACACTTAAAACGCGTGTGTTTGTGTGTGTGTGTGTGTGTGTGTGTGTGTGTGTGTGTGTGTGTGTGTGTGTGTGTGTGTGTGTGTGTGTGTGTGTTTGCACTAGTCAAAGAAAAAAAAGAGAAATCAGGAATATTGTTTCTTCATATTGTTGTCTGATGTGACAACCTAAGTGAAGGCTTGGGTATTTTTGGATTAAAGCAGTGTTTTATATCTGTAACACAATAAGACACTCCTTTGTGTGTTTATTTAAGTAAAAGGATGGTACTTGAAGCTTGAAGTGCAAAACGGGGACTGACATACTATGTATAAATAAATGGGTCACAAATATGAATTGATGCAGATATTTTTGGTTTAAGGCTACACACAAGCAGTATTTGTTTTTTTATGTTTTTTAGTGCCAAACATATCCTGAAAAACTCCAAATATCTGGTATCTCCCCCACAATTGCCTTTTTTTCATGGTAGAATAGCCTTTAGATGCCACCAATCTTTTTTCTGATTTAGATCGTGCCAATTTTAGCCCTTAACCAATACTGGCATTTTGGAAGAGCATGAGGGACAGTGGAGTGTAAATAGGATGCAACTCATTGTACACATCAGGATGTGTCAAATTTTTTGTTAATCTTCATCTTGTGTCCGTACTACTAAGTTATGTCTACAGACATTAGCATGATGTTATAGTATAAGTAATATCAAATGTTGACCACAACTGCCAGATTTGTCACCAAATCCAAGTGTCGGTTTGTCTGTTCTAATCATTGTTTGTACGTGTCTATGTGTACCTTCTGTACAAACTAGAATAAGATCTAACATAGCCTTCTTCCTGTCTCTGCCTGTCTCCTGCAGTGTTTCAGCAGCAGGCTGTCCACAGCCCTCTGGAGCAGCAGAAGCAGAAGCAAAAGCAGGGAGGAGGGGGACCTATCGCCTGTCAGAACTGCGGGAAGCCCTGCAAAGGAGAGGCGCTCCGGGTCCAGAACAAACACTTCCACATCAAGTGCTTCGCCTGTAAAGGTATCGAACAGCCAGCCATCGCCTCTTTACACTTGTCACCCCACACCAATCTCACAACCTCAGCAAACACTCTAGATCTGACACTGGCCTTTTGGTTGTAAAGCAGAAACAAAGTCTCTGCTTTTTAAGGATGCCTAGAACAAACAAAAGGAATAATGCTCACCTGGAAAAAGTACCAATATATACCTTTTTATAGTTTAGACAAACTACTTTTACATGGTCCTTCAGAGGAAAACAGAACTGTAACATGGAAGAACTTTTTCACATAGAAACACACTAATGTTGTCTTATGTTTTTGAGTAAGAATACTATGCAAAGTAAGAGTTTTGGGAGAAAGGGGATTCATTTGGAGTTGTAAATAAATAAAGACATTAATGTGGACCTTTTACGGTAAAAGAGAAGTTACTAATATGGAGCTTTTGAAGCAGACAAGAGACGGATTAAGAGCTTTATGTAAGATAGAATCTGTTATGAACCTTTTGGATTATGATAAAATACACTAATGTAGCTTTTTGTGGCAAAGGTACAACTGAGAATATTTCAGGAGAAAAGATACTGTGAAGCCAGAAATGTGGAACTTTTATAAAACCTAGACTTAAAACATATGAGTAGAGAAGACACGAAAATGATCCTGTACAGGTCAATAAAAGAAGCAATAATGTGGAGCTGTTAAAGGAGAAGCCCCCAATAAGGACCATTTTGAAGATAATTGAAAGAAACAAACCAATATCGATCTGCTGAAACTGAAAGGTGCACACAGAGGACAAGTATCCCAGTGACAAAGTTGCAGCGGCGCAAAATAAATCTGCTCAGATCTCAGAGTTCAATTTCTGTGAATTTGCACCTGTTAGTCCACTGGTTTTATGTTCTCAGCAATGTTTTTTCCCCAGGTGAAGTGTTCAATGTAAGGTTCACTGGGTCAGTGTGTTGAATTCATCCACCCACAGCTTATACAGCTGAGATTACTGACGGTCCTCCTTGATACCTGCGCCCTCAAATTTGCGGGCAAGACAGTTTTGTTGACTCTAGACAATGACATCTCCACAGTGGCTGAACTGATTTTTACCATTTAAACTGCATTTAGCTAGCCGGCAAGCTTGGAGAGTGTGTGTGTGTGTGTGTGTGTGGGGGGGGGGGGTATGTGCCAGATACTTGAAATGCAATGTGTGTGTTGGCTTTTCTTTCTCCATGCATGTGACTGAACTTTACAGGAGTGTGTGTTTGTGCCCCTCCCAGCACAGACTCTCAGCACGAGCCTTGTGTCAGGCTTTTGTTGTCAACACACATTCTGGTTGCTAGGCTACCAGCGGGGTCGCCACAATGTCGGCAGCTTCCTGGATTTTATCGCCTTTAATCTTACACTGACCAGCAGACTCCCAGTCTCACTCTGCACCCCCCCCCCCCCACTCCTCTGTGGGGATGAAGCCACAGAATGTGTGTAGACCCATGACGCATTAGTAATGATGACATAAGTCTGCTGCAACTAATGATTAGCTTATTTGAGGATCATTTTAATTAAAATGTTGTGATGATCATGAGACATATAGCCTATTTAATAGCATTACATTTTCAAAAATGATCACAGTAACACGAAAAAAATGTATTGTAAGCCTAAATTTGCTTTACATTTCATTACAGTTATCTTATATAAAACTATATAAAACCAATTTAACACATTCATCATGGAATCCTCATTTAATTATAAGAAACTTTTTTACTGTATTGGGAATTCCATGAGTACCATCTCCAAAGACAGTCATGTAATTAATGTTACTCACTGAGGGCCTCTGGTTTATCGGGTACTGGGTAAATGCATGTGATCTGTCCAGGGGTCATGTCTTTCATTGTTTTACAACATGTACCTGGCTGTGCAAGGGCAGGATTGTCTTTACGACAGATTTAGATTGAGGGTCCTCCAGAGGACCTCTTAAAGACCAGTGGTAAGATAGCGCTGACCCTCACATTAGGATAAAAGCTGCATGTGCTGAGACAGCTCACCCGGATGATACTCTGATGTGTGAAATGTTTGCCTAAACTGTTTATTTGAAAACCCAAATTGCCATCACACTACCTTTAAAAACATTTTGCTTAATGGGGGAATATCTGAAAGATAATCAGTACCATAGGTCAGTACACATACGGTGTGGTGAACACATCGTGCATGTGTTCACCACACATTAGAAAGCAATTCTTGGTCTTTGAGACACAAAGAAACATTTTGCCCTTCACAAAGGTCTTCCAGTTGCACCCTTCTCTCCTGCACTTTAATAGGATGATTAATAACAAAAATATAGTTAAGGCTTTCATACTTAAAAAACAAAAGCATTATCAACAATATAAACATGATTTTTATTTAAATTTGATCATTTGCCTCCCTTATAGCCATAGAAGCTGGTTGATGTGATTCCCGCCATATTGAAAAGACCGAATTTGCTATGTTGGCCACACCCCCATCTGTTTGACATCACTAGAAAGCCCAGGGTGCACTCTACACTGTACATTAGGACTCAAACAGGTTACATGCATGGTGTTTGAAATAGAGCCCTCAGTGCCATGTCCCCCACTGAGGACAAAAATGAATTGCCGGGTCTCAGGAGGATATTTTGGTGTCGAAATGACTAGTAGGTACAAAAGGTTTTGGAATCCGGGACAATTGCACCATTCAAAATCACGTCCACAAAAAGTGCTTCATTTTACTACTTACAGCCTTAGACTGTTATGCCAGGTGCTAACATCTTGGAAAAGATCCCTGCAAGTGTCAGCAGTGTTTCCACCTGCGTGCTCGCATAACCTCCAACTGCAGTGTTACTATAAATATGTTACAACGACATTTGGTGATGTGATTAATCTTGTCACCCAATCTAAGTCTCAGTATACAATGCCTGACCCAAGAACAGAATTATCTTATAAACTTTAAACTAATACTACAAATGCATGATATATGTAGAATTTTGCACTGTTGCTTCTACCAGAGGAGCATTCATCTGTATACTAACGTGGGTACTATGTTGTACACAAAACCTATTATCCTAGCATTTTTGTACATTCTACTTCTTAGCAGGGTATAAAAAAAAGTGGCTCAACCAGGTTTACCCGCTTCAGGTCGCACATACATCAGACGTTAATAATAATACTTGAAAGTCATTATTTTGCAGTTACTTGAGGCCTTGATTGAAGAGACAGAGAGCATGCTTTCTTCACCGGATGAAGTTATTTGACTCGCTTTCTAAAGAGCTTAATTAGGAAGCGTGAGGCTGGCTAATTTTATGTCAGGCATTCAGGAGGTGTATTAATACCATGTCGGCGCAACAGTCAGAAGAGTTATGTTAGGGCGCTGCTGACTCCACCCAGTTCCCACAGAAAAAAAGCCTGGCTATTCCTTCTATCCATAAATCCAATGCATGACCGCATTAATTGAATTTCCAGCTCATTTGGGTCATTAAATTTGCTGATTATCCCAGCATTGTGAGGGTTGGGTGGCCAGTTTGCTATTAAAACCTCCAGATGTGGAGTCAGGGATGGAAATAAAATAAACGATAGCAGGCTGAGTGGGGATCAGATTGCTCTATCTGCACTTCAAACCTGAACATCAAAGAAATGAAAAGACATCCAACTCTGTGTCAGCAGCCAAGTTCAACACTGTATAGAGCTCACTTAGAAGCTATTTTTTTTAGAACAGTCTTTACAGATGTCAAATGATTATAAAATCAGGTGAAATATCTTCTACTTTTGGTCTTTGATTTGTAGACCATAAACACACACTCACCTCTGACCAACTGCACTCAAGATTGACCTGGAAGAGAATCAAGCTCATGACCCCTGACTATATTGCTGTATTAGTGCCAATTACAACCAGCCTGGGTGTTTGCCAGCCGGCCAACAGCGCCAGGTCTGAAGTGAGGAACCGTCAACGCTCAGCTGGCATGTGTAATTAACACCGAGCAGAGCGGAGCACTGAATTAACGTGAGTTAATGTTAGCCTCTTTAGCACTGGCCTGATATCAATGTAGCTCTGGGCTGCTAATAGTAAACACAGCACTCAGTGTTTTTAGCAACATGTTCCTCTAAGTGCACTCCAACATGGCTGGATTGAGCTGCTGGAGTGACCCAGGCCTAAATTAACACAAGGACTTAACACAAGGCCTGTGGTAATTTGGTTAAACATATCAAGGTACAGTTCATGAGCCAAGTAAAGGTAAAAATGCGAGATCCAACTTAAAGAGCGCCTTTAGTTCTTTGATGTGATATATTTCGGATTGGATCCTCCAAAACTGGGCATGGCTTAGCCAACACAGAGCAAAACGGGACAGTATGCTAACAGTCAGATGCAGTTTTATATGATGGGCAGGAGGGAGAGGGATTTGATATGAAAACACTTTAATAGTTGAATAATTAACACTTATATTATCTTTCAGTCATCTCCTGAATTGCTACCACTTTTTAATACAGAACTGTTTATAAAGGGTTTAGACATAAATAATGTATTATTAATGTTAATTCATGTTAATTAATAAGGTATTTCATCAGTTGTATAAGTCAAGATTTAGCCAGAGAAACATTATTACTAAACTACAAAGTATTAGTAAATGGTGTATTAACCATTAAGAAAGACATTACTTTAAATTAAAATTAAAATGAAGTTTAACTTACTGTTACTCTGCTGCCTCTGTTATATAAATGTGATACATTTGTTGAGCACTAATTGCTGTTTTCATGGCTGCTGCCGTCAACAGCAAGCTTTGTGGTTGAGGAAGTGTGTTTTATTTAGGTACCAACTGTGCCTGTCTCGGTGTATCCTGTTATTTCTGCTTCTCAGACGCCTTTAAGCTGACATGAGACGCCATCAATAGCAGAGAGCTGCAGACAAAAACGGCCTGGCAAAACAACTCTGACAGACTATTATCCCTACTCTGTTTTTGCTTTCATGAAGGGCCATCACATCATCCAGAGAGCATTTGAGTACAGCGGGGAATACTCAAACATGAAAATATGTGGTCACACCCGAAGGTCGGCAAGCCTGCATGAAAGCTAATAAATGGTATAAAGTATATGAATGAATTAATGAAGTAGGTGTAGTCTGCTAAGCTAGAGTGCTTCCCAATGCCACATGCACATCATTTGGGGAAATCAATAAATACATACGCTTTCTGATTAAAGACAAAGTTCGTCTCTTCCTTGAGATGAGGGATGGTACTTAGAAGAGCACTTTGGCTGGATCTTCAAACCTTGATTCTCTTTACCATATTATAGATTTTGGTTTGTGGGGAAATATGGATTGTTCATATGCATTGTCAAGTAAACATTTTTGGAAAGAAAACTATAATCATGGCATTCACAGAACTCATCAACCTCTTGGGAAAATGCTGTGTGGTTTAATCAGGTTTCTCAGTGCTCACGTATTTGATCTAATATGTCGGCTTTTACCTGTTATTGTCCTTGTTGAATATTTCACTGTACAATATACAACACATACAAGCCATTTTTGAAAACATTTTAGATCCAAAACAACATTATGGCCCCTGCATTGTTTAAGTCCCACCCTTGGTCAACTGAGATCCGTCAATACTACGCGGCTTTCAAACAGAAGCAATATTAGAGTATTATTGAAGAAGGCAGTGTCACCTCAAGGTCCACTTACTCTCACACGGTCTATGGACAGACAAGAACGTCGATATTTGATGATTCTGCAAAAGCCTGGATTATATTCAGCGATGTTTTATTTTTACGTCCAATGCCACCGTGTTTGAAATTCTCGCTTTCCACCAGCACACGGCGGCAACCGTGGATTCTGTGCTGATGGAACAGCTTCAATCTCCTGATGAAAGTCGCCCCCATCCACCATCCCGACCTCCACATCCTAACTTTCCACCTCTCTACATAAAGGGCACTCTACAGTACATTAGCAGTGAACGTTGGCGTTGTTGTTTGGAGTAGTTTTTGGGGATACTATGGTGTGTGGTGGTTTGTTCAGACCGTCAAAAGCAAAGTGTCAAGCGAAGCTTTTATGCCAGCGTGGACAAAAAGTCAGAAGAGGGCTCAGAATAATCAAATGTTTGAACATTTACAGTTCCATGACGACTGAGCAACTTCCTTCTGCTGATGAAGACAGTGTGAAATGTCCAGTAGCCTTGACTTGAGATTATTTTGACAACCCTTGTTTTCAGGGCCTCTCTCTACACAACTTCACACACAATGCTGTTGCTTGGTTACAGTGTAATATACCTGTAAAGATTAGAATTAGTAAAGAGAACTCTAAGAAATTGCTTTCTTTCAATTTCAGCTGGGATTGGCTCCAGCCCCCCGCAACCCTGTACGCAGGATAAGTGGTTGACGAACTTTAAGAAACCAGATGTAGAGTCTTTACTGTGTGTGAAGTTGAAAGTACCGCTATGACTCTATTTCATACAATCGGTCTTCCTCCAAGGTTCCGACAGATTTAAGGATTGCATTGTTTTTTGACAGCTACCCAGCCTGAGTGCGTTTCTTCCAGGAAGTTGGCTTGGTAAATACACACTGCTGGCCACATGTTGAAGTCCTGTTGGTCGGATCAGTGGTGCTATAATTGCAGATGGTTGCGATGTTCTTAGTAGGGTGTTGGCTATTGGATTGTCTCCTTCTTGGAAACAAGCTTACTAGAACAGAGCCAGGGGGGAGTGTGTGTTGGGCCATGGTTGCTGACCTCACACACACAAACACACACACACACACATAACACACGTGTATGGGAGGAAAGGAAAGCATGCGCACACACTTAATTGGAGGAGAAGGGCAGTGTTAACATACATGTCATATTGTACATATGATAAGCTTTTCTAACCTAAAGCCTTTGTCATATAAAGTTATGAAGGTATCAAGTTTTCAATGCTGTGATGTTTCGCACTGCTCTTCCCAGAGATCACCCGTCAGTCAAACACTGTGGCGATGTAATTGCTTAAGTAGCTCTTTTAGACTGAGTCAGGTTTGGTGGTGTACACTTCCTGGAAGGGAAATTACGCTTCTAAACAACGTGGGTAATATTTGCATAGTTTTGGCCATCATTTCTATTGGGTATTAGGGTTGGGCCGATAGACGATGCCATCATCCCTCCCACGATGGCTGACAGTCATCGCAATGTTGAGCCGTGACCCCCCTTCCCTGCCCTCAGTAATTCAGGGGACGAGTCTTTTTTTTCTGCGATTGTATTTGTACAATAGCCGAGGCTAATTACCTGGCCAGAATTTTCTGGTTAGGTGATCACAAAAGACCTCTTCCTCCTCACTCACTTGTGCGGCTTACGAGGGTTGCTGCTGTTTCTACCAGTTCTGATTAGTTTTTTCGGCTTCATTTAACCCCCCGCGGTGTCTTGTTTCAAGCACCGTTGTTTTTTTTTACATTGAAGGGATTTCTTTGATAATAATTAAGGGGTATATTTTGTTGGGATGTTGTTTGTATGATGTCGCTCCTGTGCCTTTACTATCTTTACATTAAGGACCTCAGTGGAAATAATTGGAGTAATGAGTGTAATCTGATGTCTCCTTCTCGTTCCTCCTTCTTCTAAAGGATTATTAGCAACAATTTGGGTGTCTTTGAATAAAATAGTTAAATAATATGCAGCTGGTTTCAATCTAGTCTGCGATGACAATAAACAGATGAAACAACATGAATCCTCACAAGATTCACTTCTTCAGGCAAAGTCAACAGTAAGTGTGTTATGAGATGTATAGCTCAGTGACTTAGACAACAGACAGCCCCCCCCCCCCCCCCCCCCCCCCCCCCCCCCCCCCCCCCCCCCCCCCCCCCCCCCCCCCCCCCCGCCTATTGCCTTATTAGATGCCTGCTTTCAATCAAGCCCCGTGTAGAGGGAGTCTGGACCACAGTGAGCCCATTTGACCTGTCAGGAACATCAACCTTGAATATTTTTTCTTTGATTTGTTCAGTGCAGTCCCATAGCTGGTCAGATGATTGCCAGCAGGCTGAAGACTGTACAGTCAAGGTCATGTATTAGACGAGTGAATGATAACACCCCATTCTACCAACACACACACACACACACAGGCGCATGGATGGCGAGTCATTGTAAAACATGAGGTGCAGTCAAGGTCGCACATTCGTAGCGGACAGCACATAGCACATGTATATTTAACCCTGCTCACGCTCACACACATGCGCAGTGGAAGTCATTGTGAAACACGAAGTAGAGTCAAGGTCACACTCATGGAAGGACGGAGCACATATGATTTATATGACCCTATGTCATGTCTGTGAATAATGTCTCAGGAGGTGTAGTGTTTGGAAAGAAAGCCTTTAACACACACACACACACACACACACACACACACACACTGGACAGGCTATCTCAGATGTGCCTGTATTAATTCACCAAAGCAAGCTCAAGGCTGCTGAATTTCATTAGGCCAAATTACATCTGTCTTACATGACATGTAAATTCAATTCATTTGTAGGGTGCTCCCATATTTTCCCCCTCAGTGGAGGGCCAGGCTGAGTAGCCTGAATATCAGATAGGCCTGGGTATCAATTAGTACAACACCAATAAAATACTTAATACTACTTTAATTCAAGGCATCTTACAAAGTCTTAAAAAGGCTTAAATGATATGGCCTGAAATGGCATACCTTGCCTATTGCCTATTAACACATCTAGCACAGCAGGACTTCCTAAATTGAAGTCCAGTATTCACACTATTTTAGATCTGGCCTTGTCTGTCTATGGTTTGGTGCTCTGCAGATAGTGTACAGTGGCTTTATGAGAGCTTTGTTGCTTAAACAGATGCCTGCAGCAACTGGAAATAAAATAGATCATAGCAGTGAGACCGATCCAACAGTTAACTCTGGGCCAAAACAATGAACCTAAAGATAAAAAAGCTAAAAAAGCTGGGTTGGGCTGAAGGGAACTGCAGAGCTGGGAAACATTCGTTGTTTCCCAGCTCTGCGCTACTAAGGACTCATTTTACATTAGACATAATAATACTTTAATTAATTGATCATATAAAAATATTGATGAATGCAGATTGAAATATTCTTTAGTGCAGCTTTTAATCAGAAATAAATCAAATCAAAAAAAAAATAAACCAGATTACAAATCCGAGCAGGCTTTTGGTACTCATCAGTCACATATTTGGGTTGCTGCCAAAAGTATTTAGGTTTGATACCCAGCTCTAATTTCAACAAGATTACGACATCATTTCCAAACCACTGAATCCATTACTTCTTTCTACCTAGACCTTGTTTATACACGAGTAAAAGAAAAACGCCATATTTTATTTACAAATCACAACAAAACAAATTTGTTGCACATCCATCCATTCAAGCTTGTAACATTCTCACTAGCTGTACATGCTGAAGGAAAATAAGAACTGGGCTCAGAGATCCTCCAGTGGGGAGGAAGCAGATTCAACAGCACATTGAATTCCTCCGTGAGCCTCTGGGTGCACATTCACATTATATAAGTGGCTTCATAGTGCATGAGACCAGCCTTCAGAGATGGAAGTAATCAGTTTCCTGTGAAGTCATCTGCCTTTCTGCCATGGAAAATGTCGTAATCGAGTTCCTACTGCAATGTAACCTTTAGACCTACTTCACATTGGCAAGCTGAGAAGCACTAGCATTCCTGTTAGCACTGTTATTGCTTGTAATAGTGTAGATTTGTCACTCTATTTTTTCAAGATTTGCCTTGTTCTGAAGTTACATCTCCGTGCTACTAGGTTGTTTTATTACAGAAAATAATTGAGTATATATAGTACATGCATATATATATATACACACACACACACACACACACACAGACTCCCACCACACACCTAGAGTTCAAAAGGTCAAACCCCTTGTGATTCATGGAAGTTTTATCTGGCTGCAGGCGTGTGGCCGAACACATTCTGTTCTCCTCAGCTCAGGACAAAACAACTTATTAACTGCGTCATGATCTCATCCTCCAGCGGCCCAAGCACATGGTGAACAGACACACCCACTGTTGTCACAGAGATGGAATGGTTTTCAAATGATGAAATTGCTGTATGAACATAACATTCAGTTGAATTTTGCATAGGGTTCAAGGCTGATTCTGATACTTTTGTATTGCTTAGCTTTACTTTTCCTTTGTTAAAGTTTTCGCTCTCACTCTAAGAATCTGGTCCAAAAAAGTCTCAAATAAAACCTAAAACTGAGGACATTCTTGTGTTTTTTTTTCTCTAGTGACATTTATCTGTATATTTTTTGCTATTGACTGGAGCATATCTGTATAGCCCACAAACATCAACACAACAGGGTCCACAGAGCGTTGATTGTGTACAATTAAAACTAAACGCCGGTTCAGACCAAAGATTTGTGACAAGACAAAACCACAGCGGTCTAAACTGGCCCATCTCAGCTCGACTCAAGCCGGCTGATGGCTTGGCTAGTCAGCATTGGCTGTTTCAACAGCCAAGAGTAAGAGAGGATCACCTCAGCAATTAGTCTGAGGAACAAACAACAATTTCTCTGCTTATTAGAGGTAACACCACATCCCCTAAACGACCGGACTGCTCCGGGAATGGACAAGGGGGCACTGAATTTGTATAAGGCCCCTGGGTATTCTGTTTTTTTTTTTTGCCGACAAGCAACTGTAGCAAGTAACTCATTATCACTGTCCTAGTTCATAAAGCCATAGGTTTGACTTCCAAGTATAAAATTACCTTGATTTCGGGCTTAGCCCTCCGCTAACTTGAGCTCTTCCACCCTTTCCAAATGTTATTTGAACACCCATCTTCAACCGCTTGTCCGGGGTAGGGTCGTAGGGGCAGCAGCTCCACCAGGGGGCCCCAAACCTCCCTTTCCCGAGCCACATTAACCAGCTCTGACTGGGGGATCCCGAGGCGTTCCTAGGCCAGTGTGGAGATATAATCTCTCCACCTTGTCCTCCTTCCTAGAGAGGAGTCCAGAGGGCATCCTTACCAGATGCCCAAACCACCTCAACTGGCTTGAAATTGGGCAAATGAATGAAATTAGATAGTGAAACAACTTTCACAATGTAAGTCTGTGGGGAAAAGTCTGTCAGGGCCAGTAGGCATCATGTGTTGTAATCCACGGTTTGGCACTTTGTCAGGTTGGCTTCAAAGCACGGTTGAAGGTCTTGAGAGTTTCAGCTCGTCTCGACGCTGACTTTAAGAGAATGCTGGTTAGCCTAGCTTGCTAATGTTAGCACCTATTCCTATACCTAAGTTTATTATTCGTGCTAGACGTTACTTTTTGTAACGTAGGTGTTTTGCAGGTGTTATTTCAACACCTGCTGGAGGACACTGATGTAGGCACCACTATCATGGCAAGAAAAACATATACAACTAAAATGACTTATTTCCTAATTACAATTTTGAACCAAATAAGTCAAAATAAACACCAAGGTTATAATGATTTCTTATCAAAGATAAATTTAAATTTCATTTTGACTTTAATTCTGTAGAAGAAGCTGGGTAAAGTAAAGGATTTATAATTTTTTTGGTTGCAGTCAGATGTTGAACTGTTCTTTCTGTCAGAGCAAACTTGAATATGAACTTCAGTACCCACTTGATTAAGCCTCCTTTACTGACTTCCGCTCCACTCCTACTGAAGCTCTGCTTCATGTCATCAACCTCTACCTGCCTTTTAACACATCCCATGTGAAAGAGGGATTAGGGAATGACAGAAAGGAGAGATGAGAGCAACAAGACAGGGATGAGAGGAAGACCGCTTCGACAGTTTCCATTAGCGATGAGGGACAAAACTGAAGAGCATCTTCTGTCTTCTTTCACTTACGCTCTGCACTCAGACACACACTTTGTATTCTGCATTAGAGGCTAGTTTGCCAGTAACTTTGCCTTCTTCCGCAATAAATGCTCCATGCTGTATATGGGCTGCTTAAGCAACTAAGTTATGATACAGTAAGAAGAGGAGGCTATGTGCCAACTGGCAGCACAGGTATAAATATACAGGGACTGAATGACGAGCTGACGGGAAGCTGCACTTCTGTCTCCATCTCTTTCAGCTCTCTAGTTCTCTGGCTCTGTAGCAGAGCTGTTTTTAATTCATTTGGGGCAAGTCAAAGTCACAGATTTGCTCTGATAGAGACATGTCCATGGAGACATAGAGACAAGTCGATTCTTATGTCTTTCAAAATAAGTTACAAAGCATTTGAAGTCACTATCAAATTTTTTTTTTTATTCTGGGATTTTTACAAGTCAAGTCTTTAGACAGTCAAGTCTCAAGTAAGTGAAGTCCCCAGTCCTTATTTTTCAAAACTATGGCCCTTTTATATGGGCCAGTTTAATTACACACTTCTTAGAATATAAAACACTATGTTCCAGATTTATTTTGGTCCAGCCACTGTGGTATCTATCGTCACTATTTGGCTTACCATCTTTGTAAAGACGGCTTTAGAAAGGTTCTATAAAGAACTGCACTCAAATGGTTTCTCATTGGAAAAAATGGTGCTGTAAAGAACCTTTTATTTTACATTTTGACTTTTATATCAGACAAAACAACCCTTAGGAATCCCCTTTTTTCTGGGTGTTCTGTATCTCATCCATCCAGCTTTTCACTCTGCTGGTGTTTACTCATTATCTCATTCTAGACAGGTTGCCAGACATCTGAACCGGATGTTAGGGAGCCGGTAGCAGCCGCTGGAAAGTATGTCCACTTCCTGAGAAAACATTCCTGCTCGTATTGTTGTGGTTGTTTTATTAGCACGCTGTAACCCCCGTGAGGGCTTGATAAAAAAGTGAAATGATGCAAATGCTGGATAAAGGTTGTCCAACATGTCGATTAAAGTGATAAAAGGGTGGGAGAGTTGGATTGTTATGCTACTAGCCGGATATGCTGAAGTTTCACTTTAGTGGACGGGACTTTAGACTGAAGGAAAACATCACAAACATTGTAAACCTTGCTTCTTCCACATGTATGTGCTGTGTGTCGCGGATGTTAGTTAGCCGTTGTGCAACAGTTACTAACCCAAAATCCAAAATCACACTTTGCCTTAACTGGCACCTCTACAGCTACCACTCCACGCTCCACAGCTCTGGTCAAAGCTGGACTCAAACCGGTGACCCGCCTGTTCCTAGCCTAAGCCTTACAGACTGAGCTACTGCCGCCCCAGAAAGTGCTTGAAGTAGCAAATGGAAGCAATTTTTGATACCAGAGAGCAGATCAGAAGGGAATTGCTTTTCTAGATCACCCTAGTCTTTTTTCAGCATGCTCTGTAGTGTCTTCACTATCAACAGTCTCCATCGGCATCGAAACAGCAGCATCCCAAGCTGACCAATGTTGATGACTCCACATGGTCTGTACGTAGAGCAGTAACTTCAATGTATAGTTACAGATAGCTATGATAGCTACAGCAGCCACTGTACGGACAGTAAACAGGCCCAGATCCAATGTTTTTAATTGACTGTTCAGATTATTTTTCTTAAATGTGGCCCATATCACACTCCAATGTGACCTGACTGTGGCCTGCATGTGCAAAAGAATAATACGATGTCACACGCAGCAGAAGTAAGCTGAAGAAAGCATGGCGACCACAGAGGTTAGCCATCCCTCTCGATTTTCACGGGAGACTACCGTTTTTCATTGCCCTCTCCCAGTTTCCTCCCGGTTCTCCTGATTTTGTATATTTCTCCCAATTTATCAGAATCTGATTTGGGACACTTTGGCCTGTAGTCTGACCTGGATTCAGGGGGCAGAAAGTTGGCCTGGTACTGCCGGTTAGAACTTTGTGTTTAATCGTCTGAGCTGTCTGCCAGCATCATCAGTTTACACTGAGACCTTAATGAGAGCTGGGGAACCTACTGGCACCGCTGCAACTATGCCTGGGTGTGTCCGAGCCTATTCTGTAGAATGTGCGTGCGTGCCTGCAGTATGTGTTGTGGGTGTGTGGGATTTCATCTATGTCACCTCATTGCCTTCTCGCATAGCTGCAAGGATGCGCGTGTGTGTGTGTGTGTGTGTGTGTGTGTGTGATCTCACGTGTGTCTTACCTCATACCTTCACACATCCCTGCAAGTTGGAGACTTGTGAGAGTGCGAGTTCAGTGAGCAGCCCCGGGGTGAGACACCGACTGGCGCAAACATCTCTCATCTGTCTTTCATGACGTTTCTTTTTTGTTTTGTTTTTTAGAAAGAAAGAATGGAAGGAAAGAGAGGAGGGGTATTGTTTTTGCTAGAGAAAATAGAGCGAGGCTTCCCCTGAGGTTGCGGCTGGTCTGTGATGTCATGTGGTTGCCGTGGTTACTGTGTGTAATCATTGTGTGTGCATGAGAGGAGAGGGTAATTTGGAGTTCCTGTTATGTATTGTTATGAACCAGACAAATAGACAAAAAGTGCAGTCTTTGTTAGGGACACACCCATTGTGATGGTGAGATGTTATTGGCCCTTAAAGCAGGCTGACTGGCTCTGCTCACCACCACGCCTCCTCTTCTTTTTACTGTGTTTCAAATGAATGCCTGTAAATAGGCGTATGTGTGTTTCTTTTTGTATGAGCCTTTTATAGTACAGTATAGTATACGCTAGTACACAACACGGTTGGGTACTGTTTCAGTTTGATTCTGATTCCAATTGTACTTTTCAAATCTGGTTCCTTTGGAATCTCGGTTCTAATTCCAACCCGTTCCCCACAAATCTTGGCTGTTTCTCAATAGACGACAAGTCTAACAAACGGCAAGTTTGGACTTCTGGGGCAGATCCTATCCTAACTGCTTGGTTACCATGGTAATAAGGGTTAGGAACTGATTTAGGGAAAAGGCCATTACAGATTAACAGTTCCTAAGTCAATATTCCTTTCCTAACTTAAGATAGGAAGTGTTTAACAGAAGCATCCTAACTTCGTAAAATCTTAAATAAACTCTCCCAACTTTAGGAGAACTGTTGAGCTGTCCTAACTTTTACTTTTCCACCAGGTAGTGTTTGCTAACTCGTTTAATCCACGTGGTTGCTTTTTAATTGCTTTTACAAAATCAACGAAATATCAACAGGCGGAACTTCATTGATTGATGTGTTTGATGACAAAACACTCATTAGTAGAACGTAGGCAGCAGGAGATGTAACGCTAGATAATGCCTCATTATATAACATAATGTAGAGGCTTGATGTAAGAAAAGGATCCTAATGTAAGTCTTTGATAGAAGGAGATCATTAAATTCAAGAAACACATGAAAAACATGATGATGTTAGCCCGCAGCCTTTATTAGCCTTTTTTGTTACCGTCATTATTAACTATCCCGATGAAAGAGTAGCCTACGGGTTTCTGCCGGGGTCAGTGAGGGAGCACAGGAGGAGCCACCACCGGTTTTCCTCTACTCACAACAGTTGCCTTTCTCTTCGTATCACTTGTAAATGGACTTGTTTTCTTTTTAACAGCATCAATGGCGGATATGCGGCAGTGACTTTGCCCGCTATTTTAGCCCACTCTCTCTCTTTAATCTCCCGAGTTAAGCGTTATGTGGATTTGGAGTTTGGAGGTTACCAACACCTCTAAGTCGTCTGACTTAAAGTTCAATGATAGTTGTTGTTTCTGCTCCACTTTTCAGTTTGTGTTTTATCAAAAAACAGCTCGCGGGATGAGAAAAGTGACATCGGTTGCTAAGTAACAGATAAAAGTTGATAACCGATGTTGGATTGAGTGTTTAGGATTTCCTAACCTGAGATAAGACAGGATAAAGTAAGATAAGATAGGATTCCTAAAGTTAGTTAAGATTTGCTTCTGTAATACCAAATTGAGAAAAATCTATCTTAACCTATCTTAACCTTAAGTTAAGACAGGAACTTTCTATAATATGGCCCCTGTACTTTAAAGCTCGGGAATACAAACTCGCCGGAACGGGAGCACTCAGTCAGTCATTCAGCAAAAGCAAAAGAAGTGGTCTTGATGACAGCCGACACGTTAGCGAGTGGTACCTCACATCTAACGCAAATTTTCAAGTCAGCTCTGTCTTGAGAAATCAGCCACAAATTTGGAGTTTAAACAACTATATTCCTGCATTAAAAATTCTTACAAACTGCATTCCGTGACACAAGAACAGCAGTATTATACCTTACAGGTCTGAGTTTTACCCTCTGCCATTTCCGCATGCATTCTGGGATACTTGGCTATCTGAAGTCCACACTAGTCACCACCGATGCAGGCTCGGTAAAACGGGCGGAGCGAGAACAAATCTGGGAATTTGACTGTACTTGGCTAGATGCTTTTTGACTTTTGAATGGGAACAGTACTTGGGCTGCGACTGATGCCGTTTCAGTCCACAGAACACAAGTACGCAGATTGAGAAACAGCTCTTGTCAGCGCTCTGTGACCTTCATCCTTCATGGCTAAAGTGAAATGAGTCTTTGTACTATAAGGGGGTCTCTGGGGACTGGTATCTAAGAAGATGTCAGGTCAGCATAGCCGCTCCTGGAATCCCACCATCGAATCTTTGCAGAGGTGTTATAAAATGAGGATCGGACCATTTTGGCTATATGGGGGCGCTCAACGTCTGATTTTACATAGAAGTACCACATAGAATATACAACCTATTGTGATAGTCATAAAACATATAACGCCATAAATAAACATGTGAACAGAAGGGAGCTTTTAATAAATCTTCTTAAAGTGCCAGAATAAATCAAAATTGTAACACTAACCCTTAAGGTCAGTGAGCACGTGTGGAGTAGTGTGTGTGTGTGTGGGAGAAGAGGGAGAGACACAGAGAACCAAGTAAATAAATGCCAGCTGTATACCCTGTGATCAGTTGGCTGAATTAAGAGACAACCAACCTGATGCTTGTCCTTCAGATTTTTGTCACATTTTGAATTTTGAATTAGCTTGAAGCCATTCATGTTCCAGGAGAAGCATTCAGATTTTGCCTTTAAAAATGTTCAGTCACCAATTTTGTCTAATCTGTCCCTCTCTTCTTTTTTGTCCCCTTCTCCTGTCCATCCTTCCCTTTTCTTGTTATCTTTTCGCTCTTTCCTTCCTATACCCTTTCACCCTCCCTCCCTTATCGCAGTTTGTGGTTGTGAACTGGCCCAGGGAGGCTTCTTCGTGCGGCAGGGCGAGTACATCTGTACTCTGGACTACCAGCGGCTGTACGGGACTCGCTGCTTCAGCTGCCAGGACTTCATCGAGGGGGAGGTGGTATCCGCCCTGGGCAAGACCTACCACCCCCGCTGCTTCGTCTGTGCCTCCTGCAAGTAAGAAACAGGGATTCAGGAAGTAGGGTTCAAAACCATATTTAGATTACGCATGATTAGTTATCTTTGACTTTAACAGCATTGAGTTGTGACATCACTTAGTCTTGAGTCTTCTGGCCATGAAGACGTTCCATGTTCATGAAGCAGGTTACAGTGAACATGTCACTGACAATGACCTTTTGTGTGTGATGTTTAAGCCAACATGGACGAAAATCCTTAAAGTTGTTAAACACTTTAATTCCAGGAAAACTCTATCACATAAACAATATCAACTAATAATAGTAATAAAACTCCAGAACAACTACTAAACTGACCTTGACCGTCAATTGCTGTGGAACTTCACATTATGATGTGAAACCTACACGTTAAGACTGACTTGGGGCTTTTCCTTGCAAACAACTTGGTCACACGTCTTTTGCCTATCTATCCGTGCTTGGCAGTGCAACCCTGATTTTGTAAAAATGTTAAATCAGACAAATCAGACAATTTTCAACTCCTCCAATATGTCTCGTACAATTCAGTTTGTGCTGACTAAACAACTGACAGGTTGCCTACACATTCTTGTGCATTCACTGCTGCTGCTTGTATTATAGCCACAGGCAGGACAATATGCACAAAGGAAACTCAAAGTTCTTTATATAATGCTTTATTAATATTAAATAAGAAATACAGATATTATATATTATAAGATAGTTCAAGATGGGAGTGAAATGTGGGTATTTAGTCAAAAGCCATAGAGAACATAAAGGATTTTTAACCTGTCAAAGTCAGGGGAAGTCTGTTCCAGCTCTCTGGTGCATAGTAAAAGCCTCAGGGAGCTTCAAACGACTGTTGCTGGTTGGATTGTTGAACAGCTTTTGAAACCCCATCTACCGACACTGGAATTGGAAAGGCTGTGCGCGACTATTTGTGTAACTTTGTGAAAAGGCAATCTGATAGCGATGCCCCCTTCACACAGTGATTGGCCTGGCTAGTAGCAGTAGTCGACAGTGTTTGACCTGAGCAGCAACATTCGGAATGCGCTGAAGTTGGCTGACGTGCACACTAGAATTCTCTACCTAAGTATCCATCTTTAGTATTTAGCATTAGCCACATTTGTTACATTTAGGAAGACTTGAACGTGTAGATAACTAAGAAGTGGGGAGATGTAAGTGTTTGTTTTCCATGCATCATTTATTGCATTTCTAAGGCTGAATTCAGACCAAATCAGGCACTGCTGCGAAAACACAGGTCCCCTTATTCATTTGAGAGGGGAAGTGGGTTTAGTCAGTGGGGGGTCGCAGGGGATGTGGTGAAAAAGTTGAAACAGAATCAACTTTTGGAGAAACGCAACCGATGTCACGCTGCAATGTTCAATCTGGCCACAGTGCTCCATAGTCAGCCTGAAATCTCAGTGAAAGCAGGCAGAGCTCATGGCCCAAACTATGATACTTTCCCCCGTCCTCGGGTGGTTTATTTCATGTACCCAGCTTTGGTGTCTGTGTCTGGTTTGGGTTGGTTAAGCGGCCTAGAGAGTGATTGAAGAGAGGGAGAGCTGCTAGCAGAGAATTTTTTTTAACGTAGCGGTTAAGGTCTCAAGCACAAACACGCCCACTCCTCTGCACAACCCTGCAGCTAATCACTGCAATACTGGATTTGGTCTGAATACAGCCTAACCCTGAACCTTAACAAAACCCCTATTTGTTCAGAGCACTTTTTCTCAGGGTGTCTTCGTGTCCTTACAGGTCTCAGAATGTCTTAAAACATCTTGAAGGGCATACAAGTTATTTTTTGTGGACTCTTGGAAGATTAGCCAACTAGCTAAAAGAGATCCAAATAACTCAAATCAAGTCACAATAAATTTGAAGTAGAGATACTAGACACTATTTCAGAATTGAATAGGGTTACTGTAATGCAAATCTAGCTGGTTGCCTGACACCTCCTTGTACTTTCCCATGACTGAAAGAGCTCAAAATCAAAATACAAAAGAATCTTTTCAGAGGGAGGGAGACGCAGCAGTTTGTTTTCATCATCAACAGCAGCACTCCTCTGGTGTAGGTGTAATTTACAAGTACATAAAACTATAATATACACACATAAATATAGGCACGGAAGGACACGTGTTTCTGCAAGTCACAGTCATCTTCACCTGTTCACAGCCATGTGCATGCTTCTACTGACCGTGTAATGTGCGTGACCAGTGATGGTTCTCAGGACTAGAAAAGTAACGGGAGCCTCTCAGGCTGGAATTCTGAGTGTGTGGTCAGTCAGCGCGGCCACTTAGCCCATTCCCATAGCTAGTGTTAAGTGTCTTTTGAACAGAGGGTGGGTTTTGTGTGCGAGTGTGTGTGTGTTTGTGCCATCATACCTCTGTGATCCCTATGCTGAACCTGAGATAAGAATGTTCAAGTGTGGCATTTGAGGTTTGTAATGTGATCATTAAACCCCTGTGCTCCTCTTATAACAAATATGGCTTTTGTGGCGGCAAAACACACAAGCTTATTGTGAGAAATGTAAAAATAGGGCTGAGAGAAAGAGAGCAAATAGACTTCACACTGCTGTGTGTGTGTGTGTGTGTGTGTGTGTGTGTGTGTGTGTGTGTGTCACGGTCACAGTGCTGTATTGATCATCAATAATTCATCAAGAGTAATTTAGCTCTGTTTCTACCTTTCACTGTCTGGGTTTCTGTCTGTATGTGTGTGCCTCTTTCATGCATGCAGCTACATCACAATACACCTGCAACTGCAACAATACATGTATTAGTCTGCCTCTATCTCTCTACATACACTATGCCATCATGAGGTCAGGTCCCAAATTCATCACATTGATGAACTGAGGTATCAGGTAGAAACACAAAGAAAATTCCATCCAAATGAGCTCAGTTTCGAGTAGACACTTAAATAGAAAAAATAAATCAATTATAAAAAACTATTTAAATTGTAAATTAGAACCAACACACTTTTGTATCATGCAGAATCAACCAACCGGATAGTGAGAATGTAACACGATGCAATAAAATGTTTAAAGGATTCTGCCGTACAAAGCAGAAGCATAGGAGCTAGTATATCTGGTTAAAATGAAAGACCAGGAGGTGAATCTTTAATATTTTGTTTTACATATCAACAAGACTTTGGAGTCTAGAGCCATGCTATTAGCTAACTAATGGTGTTGTAGTCAAGACCACCCAAAGTGAGACCAAGTCATGAACAAGACCAGAGTGTATCAAGACAAGACCAAGACTAGAGAGGTTGAGACCAAGTCAAGACCAAGACCAAGGAAGCGGGACTGAGTCAAGACCAGGACATGGGCCACACGCTGCATAAAACATGATAAAATGTGGAATAGGCACTCTTCTCAAATTGACCTGAAAGACCCACATTCCCATAAAAACACCCACATACAAACACTAAGAGCTAGAATCAATTTAAGCATATTTATTCAACACTCCCTTTCCATGTTTTACTATCCATCTAACACAATACATTTTTTATGCAAACATTAGGTTTTCTGTTTGACTCTTGTCATCCATATTTGATCCTTCATATTTGTGTATTTGAACTCAAAATTTAAAAGTAACATGCCATGTACCTCTGGCCCTCCAGAGCAGCCTATTTAATTTGTACATTTTTCATAGATGTGGAAGCACATTACTCCATCTCTACGCTCTGCTGTAAGATCTTAGGCTAGCTCTCTCACCCAAATGATGGATACCACGGCGTGTGGCTTTTATGTCGCGAGTTGTATGCAGCTAACATTAGCTAAGGTTAACTTACACATTAGCTACATACAGTAGCTTTATGTGGCCTGTGCAGGAGGTAATCAGGCAAATGTTGTATTTTCTAACCTAGTATTCGTTGGCAATGCAATAGTTTTGCCTTCAAAGCATCTAATTGATTTAATACACAATGTACTTCACATATCTCTCTTTTTTTAATTTATTTTTAACTAAACTGAATTCCACCACCACCCAACCTTTAACTAGGGGACATTGAACAATCAGAAACTGAAAACATTGGTAAATCAAAAGATTTTGTTTAGCATTTGAAATAAAAAACTAAAGATATATAGTGTAGAAGATGTATACAAAAAATATCCGTCAGTTGAAGCAAATAATCTTAAATTTCAATGAGCTTTAAATGTCTATTTAACAATACAAGTGGAACAACATCATGCCGTTTAGGCCTGATGTCAACCCAAAAATAAATTCCATTTGTATAGACTGTACAGATTTTGCAGCCTGTGCACACCACTGATTTTCTATTTCTGTGTCCTAATATAATCAGTCCACCTCTTGTCCCACTATAAACAATGTGCTTAGCCTCAGACGGACAGACAGGTGAACATGGTTTCACACGTTTTTTTCACATTCCTAAGATGACTTTCCCATAATATTGAGCACTAGTGGGTAGAAGTAATATCTGTTTCCATAGAATTATTTGTGCTTTCCTGAATAATGTATTTGGATCGGGGTACATCACTATTGCCTACAAAGGAAACTGGAAAGAAAAATGGATACAGATGTCTCATAAAAAGATAAGCTGTCAACGTCAGTTGAACCTGCTGCCGAGATTTGCTCTCATTCAACCAAAAGAGCATTAGTGAAGTCCAACACTGATGTTGGGTGATAAGACCTGGGTCAAAGTTCGTCCCAAAGGGTTGCGGTTTGGGCTGTATGCAGGCCAGTCGAGTTTTTCCACACTAAACAGTGGAAATCATTTCTTTGTGGAGCTGGCTTTGTGCATGGGGCACGCACACTATTGAAGCACACTATTTAATTAGCAGAACTAAATATGTGCAGGCTGAAGAAAGTATTGGTCTCTACCTGTGACATGTGTCCCCCCCACAGTTCAATTCTTCATCTTTTTACTATTTATAGTAAGAGGTTGGTTTGGAAGTTCCGCAATGTACTAATATCCACTTTTATGCAGATAACACTGTTATTTACTGCTCTGAGCCATTACAAAAAGAAGCTTTATGTCATTTGCAATCTGCTTTTAAGTACCATGGTTAACAAATCCTAAGAATGAATCAGACCTCCTGTTTTTCACTGTGCTGAGATTGAGTCAGCATATGTGTACAAATATCTTGGGTTTTAACCCATATTATATCGCCTCAAAAGAAAAGTCCTGTTAAATTTCCTTCTGTTCTAGGCTAACAAGTCGTTACATGCAATAATGTATTTTCTTCACACATTGGACTCTTGTTACCATAGTGCACCCAAAGTACCCAAAAGTCTGCAGACAAGGACGTCCGCATTAATACAAATAAATTCTTTGAAATCCTATGAGAACCAAACATCTGGAAGAATGGTGAATAACTGTTTTTACTTTGCGTGTCAGATCAGGCAACTTATTGAGGGGTTGGAGTCTGCAGGAAAACCTTCCTCACCCTCCTTCAACAAGCTGCTAAGCCTAAAACTGTTTTGTCTGATGATGGTCTAAATCTTGTTTCAGAGGCTCAGAATACATTTATAAGCTTTGGGAAGTACAAACCTGTCAGTCAAAGCTCTCATCTGATGTTTTGTCTGTTTTCTGTTTGCAGACAGCCGTTCCCAGCCGGCGACCGAGTGACATTTAACGGGAAGGAGTGTATCTGCCAAAACTGTACCCAGCCTCTCCCTGCCAACAGCCCTGCACCCATACAGGCTGTCCACAGTCAGTACTTAATTTATGTCTCCGTCTCTCTGTGACTGTCTCCGAAGCATAAATCATGCCAAAAGTAAATGTTTGCACCCTGCAAACTATGATTTGTTACACTGCCAGTTCCATCCCTTACATTGTGTGAAGTCATCCCACTCTCTGGAAACCGAAATGTCCTTTATGCTTATTGAAACCAAAGTACTGTAGCAGGAACTCTTCCACTCAGAGAAAGTCAATTTTAGGATCATTTCTCATCACATATCATCTCGTTGTCTTCTTCGCAGACTGCTGCGGCTGTGGGAAGGAGTTTAAAAATGAACAGTCTCTTGTAGCGCTGGACAAGCACTGGCACCTGGGCTGCTTCAAGTGTAAAGTCTGCAACAAGGTGCTCAATGCCGAGTACATCAGCAAGTAAGTCAGTCTGACAGACCTACTGTTTAACTACACTTCATTACTATTACTATTACTATGGCAAGTGAGAGTTGGTTAGTGTTGGATGTCACAGAATGTCACATAACAATTCAAAACTTGTCAAAGCCAACCATATGCTGTGATCGCAACATCCCGTTTCCTGTTTGTTTCTCTACGATGACCTACAGGCAGTTTAACATGACATTAAATTAGTTGAACTCCCTGTGTTCTAAAAAAAAATGCATCTAGAGCTGATAGCAAAATCAAATGGTTGTGAACATATCAGACCCATTTTTGCTAGTCTTCACCAGTTACCTTACAATTTCATTCATGCTGCTTTCTTTTGCACCGAAGGCAGGAGTTTGCATCCTTTTTCCCACGTGTGGTTAAGATTAGGTTATAAAACACTTACTTAAGGTTTGGGAAAGACTATGGTAATTATTTGTTTATCTCTAATATACTTCTAATGTTTTACTGTTCTTATCACAACACCTCTTGTCTTTTCACTTAGCCATTGATTTTACATGTAATAGCAGTGTATAACACTGTTTTGAATAGTGCTACCTATACTAGATAAAGGTACAAGGTTGTTTATTAGTCATTATACAGCACAAGGCTGCATAATGAAACGAAATTTGTAGTTCCTTTGTGCTACACACACAACATATTAATATATATATATATATATATATATATATATATATATATATATATATATATATATATATATATATATATATATATATATAAGTGTAGGCCTATATTAAAATGTTAACATATAAAATAAAATAAAACAATACAGTTATTTATATACATATATACATACACGTATACACCCTGAACATTGCCTGCTTATTCAACATAAAGTCAAAGCATTTAAATCCAGTACATAATGCAGTACCATCGTGCCAACTGGAGTACAAATAGAGAACAAAACAAATGTTTCTTAGACAGTTCAAGAAGCCAATCTATGACTTTCCCCTCTGTCAGGATGTTTTAAAGTCTAACGTACACTGTTAGGTAAGAACACTGGAATGCCATCCTCAGACTTATATTGCAATAAAATGCTGCAGGAAAAAGTAAATTATGGCACTAGACAGCAGTTGTAGTTTTATATTTGGTGTCAAATATTTACAAATGATCGCAGTCTAATTTTGGTCTAGTTGGATGCTGCAGCGGGAGCTCCAACCAGCACAGGGCTCTGAGCTGTTTTTATGTGAAGTGTATCTGATGCTCTGTGCTGTCTCTGATCTGCTGACTTGTCCTGTGTCGCCACATCAGGGATGGAATCCCCTTCTGCGAGATGGACTACCACGCCATGTTTGGCATCCAGTGTGAGAGCTGCAAGAAGTACATCACCGGAAAAGTCCTGGAGGTAACGCCGCAGCACTACTATTGTAGATCTAAAGAAGTCTCTCTAGATGGACGAACAGCTGAGGTACAGAAAGAGTAATGTGGGAAATGGTAATAGTAATAAGCCTAATCCTTAACTATGTTGTAGTTCTTGTAACCAGGAACAGTTGCATGGTTACTGAAAGACAACTCTACTTGTGATAGTTCTGTGTAATATTCAACAAATAACAGTGAGAACATGTCTTCGTGGATGCTGGATAAATACATAATACACAGATGTTACATCACAAAGTCAACTAACTAGTTATGGGAAGTGCTACTCATTATGTATATCCAGTAAAAGTCACACTGGAGAAAACTTCCAAGGCTTGGATGGAAATGAAACTTCCTGTTGTGTTAGGAATTATTTGGGTCTTTGATAAAGATTCAAAGGAACAAGCTTGTGTATATAACAATGTGAAAAATTCATATCAGAGAGCCTGCGTTACAAACTGGGCACATTAAGTTGAAAGGCAGGGGCGGTCTACAGTGGGTACGGAAAGTATTCAGACCCCTTTAAAATTTTCACTCTTTGTTTCATTGCAGCCATTTTCCAAAAGTCAAAAAAGTTCATTTTATTTCTCAGTAATGTACACTCAGCACCCCATCTTGACAGAAAAAAACCCAAAAATGTAGAAACTTTTGCAAATGTATTAAAAAAGAAAAACTGATATATCACATGGTCATAAGTATTCAGACCCTTTGCTCAGTATTGAGTAGAAGCACCCTTTTGAGCTAGTACACCCGTGAGTCTTCTTGGGAATGATGCAACAAGTTTTTCACATCTGGATTTGGGTATCCTCTGCCATTCCTCCTTGCAGATCCTCTCCAGTTCTGTCAGGTTGGATGGTGAACGTTGGTGGACAGCCATTTTCAGGTCTCTCCAGAGATGCTCAATTGGGTTTAAGTCAGGGCTCTGGCTGGGCCATTCAAGAACAGCCACGGAGTTGTTGTGAAGCCACTCCTTCGTTATTTTAGCGGTGCGCTTAGGGTCATTGTCTTGTTGGAAGGTAAACCTTCGGCCCAGTCTGAGGTCCAGATCACTCTGGAAAAGGTTTTCGTCCAGGATATCCCTGTACTTGGCCGCATTCATCTTTCCCTCGATTGCAACCAGTCGTCCTGTCCCTGCAGCTGAAAAACACCCCCACAGCATGATGCTGCCACCACCATGCTTCACTGTTGGGATTGTATTGGACAGGTGATGAGCAGTGCCTGATGTTCTCCACACATACCGCTTAGAATTAACGCGTTCAATCTTGGTCTCATCAGACCAGAGAATCTTATTTCTCATAGTCTGGGAGTCCTTCATGTGTTTTTTGGTAAACTCTATGCGGGCTTTCACTCTGTCATAAAGCCCTGACTGGTCTAGGGCTGCAGTGATAGTTGACTTTGTGGAACTTTCTCCCATCTCCCTACTGCATCTCTGGAGCTCAGCCACAGAGATCTTTGGGTTCTTCTTTACCTCTCTCACTAAGGCTCTTCTCCCACGATAGCTCAGTTTGGCTGGACGGCCAGGTCTACGAAGGGTTCTGGTCGTCGCAAACTTCTTCCATTTGAGGATTATGGAGGCCACTGTGCTCTTAGGAACCTTGAGTGCTGCAGAAATTTTTTTGTAACCTTGGCCAGATCTGTGCCTTGCCACAATTCTGTCTCTGAGCTCCTTGGGCAGTTCCTTTGACCTCATGATTCTCATTTGCTCTGACATGCACTGTGAGCTGTAAGGTCTTATATAGACAGGTGTGTGGCTTTCCTAATCAAGTCCTTATAACATCAATCACAGGCGTTCCCTTTTAAATGGCTTTGTTTGTCATGTTGTTCTGTCTGTGAGGTCGACTGTAATCATTTTGCACAATGTATCCTGTCATTTTATGTGCTTCATACTTCTGATTCTCATTTTCCACGTGAGAGATTCCAGCGTTGACTCCGTTTCCCCCGAAGTGATCATTAAAATTTCATCAGCTCTTCTAATGCAGCTACATTTTAAAAAAAATGCTTCTAGAGTAGTTAGCTGTGTATGTACAGATCTGGGAAATTTTTCAGCTTTGACACCATCAGAACCAAGATTTCCCTTTGAGCATGAAAGGGTACCGTGCGCAGGGCAGTTAACGGGGGTTGAGCTCTGCTGAGATAATGCATTAGTCTCTCTGTGGCCTGCTGTGTGTCGGCCCTCAGCTCTGTGTTTGAGCCTGCTTGGCTATTCAGCACAATTTCTCTCTAGTTTTATTTTTTAAAATCTTTTGGCTGCGGGCTAATGGCTTTGACCTCTCTCTCTCGACTGCACACGAACATATTACCTCTCCTCGTTCCCTTCCCCCCTGTCGCCCTCAGGCGGGTCATCCATTCACTGTCGCTCACTCTGTGTGCCATAAAACAAAGCCACACAGCCTCTGTGCTGGACACCACTGGCAGCTACATGACAGATAACACACTCAGCTCTCGTCCCCTTGTCCGAGGCTTTACATTTTTAAAAACGTGTTATTAGATATCATGTATCGATGCATAGATATGTATAGATTCAGTTTGTGTGCCTTTTTTAACAGTATATATAGAGACATAAAGAGTCCAAGAGAGCGGGAGCTTCTTCGTAAATATACTTCATAACAGGTCATGCGGGAAAGCCAAAACCAGAGGCACAAAGTCATCCTGGCGTCTGCACCTTACACCCAACCAGACCAAAATAGTTTGAACCGACACACCGGGAAGTTGGGCCAAAAAGCTGACACAGGGATGAGATTCTTTTTACATTTTACCAAAACATTTTTAATTCTTTTGTTTTAGAATTAGCAGGAATAGTGGACAGAGCTAGGCTGCAAAGTACTTAACCCTCTATAGGGTCTGAAATGATCAAGTGAAGTTCTTCACTGCGTTTTGATTCTTCACAGCATTTCCCAGCTGACTCAGAAGAACAATCAGACTGCATCAAACTGCATACTTGCTTTCATTTTTATGCTGTCATGCTGAATAATATAACACATCCCTTGGTGCCCTCATGAAACATGCTTTGCATAGCTTCTGTAAAAGCAAGATGAGGGTCATGATGTCGGTAGCTGAGATGGCATGTAATAATGAATTAGTGCCGGCTTTACACATTCCGCTACTGGTCTTTCTGCTAGTATATGGAGCCATCCTATACCGCTGTGTTCCGTGACCTATGCTTCGTTAACCATGTTATTTAGCCAAGAAAGTCACATTTGTCAAGAGCATCACTAACAACATAAAACCTAGCACATATGAGAGGCCGAGTTTCTTAATTACAAGCCAATCACATGCAGCATCAACCAACGAGGAGCTGGGTATTTAATATAAGATGAAACCAGTGATACCCAGGAAAGTAGGTCATGTGGAGCAGAAAGCAACACTGAGTGAGGTAAAACAATAAATTAATAAATAATCACACAACTTGAATAGAAAAGAAAAGCTCAGTACTTTTGACCCTGTTGGGATTCTGTAGGAGTGATGACTTGGCTGATCCGTAAATCTCACTTTTTGAGACAGACTTTAGGTGTAACCATTTATTTATTTAGATTCACCATTAGCTATAGTGTACTCTTAAAGTACTCTCTGCATGTACTCTTAGTGTACTCTGCAGATTCATTAGGTTCAGATAAGTGCAGCGGTCTGTACAACCTAGCATGAGAAAACATGCTGTAGAGATTGGCAGGATTGGACGAGAAAGAGCCCATTAGAGAGGCAGGTAGAAATCATTGCAGGGAAATGTGTTTTAGTGAAGCCGTCTGTTGTTCTGCAGTGATGGAGGGATGGGACACAGGATACTTTCACTGGGCGCGGAGACGGATGAGAGGAGGTGGAGGAGGAGGAGGAGGGGTAGAAAGCTTTTAGACAGGGGGGTCTTGGAAGCTCCTGCGATGACCTCCGAACAACAGAGCAGCATTATGGGGAGAAACAACGATCCCTCTCTCTCACTTGCTCTCTTTTCTGTCATCTCGTGACAGTCTCTCCTTTCATAAACACCTATCGGGTTCCAGTCTGGAGAGCAGCGCGAACATCAGAACCGGGATGAGAGCATGTTTCTGTGTTTCTCTCAGCGTGTGTCGATGTGTGTAAACGACACCATCCACTTCCATTTCTGTGCTGAAACTGTGCTGGGCCCAATGGTGTCTGGAGGCAAAGTCAGTCAATCAGGACTAAAAGCCTTTATGAAGTGTGTGTGTGTTTGTGTGTTTTGGTTGTAGTGGTCTTGTGTTTACTTGCAAGGCACTACTGTTCCCCTTTTATTGCCTCATTCCTTATAAAATAGAAAGGAAGGTTCCAGCCAGAGGTGGGTTAATATTGTAGATTATATTACATGCAAACTAATAAAAACAGTCAAACTTTCTATAGTGTGATTCCTTTGGGAGATTCTGACATGCTTAGTAAATACAGGCCCAGCTCTTTGCTATCCTTTGTTATTTTTAAATCCAATGCCAGCATGCAGCGTTGTCTCTGTGTATTAGAATAGAAGCCATTTACAGCCACTCCACCTGCTCTGGGCTGCACATAGAAACAGTAACGGAGAGACTGAGTATTCAAAATGTCATGACATTTGGTTGAGATCAAAGAGTCTGCTTTGTGGGGACGTTTCAAGTCAGTAAGTGGGGCTGGCAACGGTGGAGGAGGTTGAATCGAAATTTTGTTTATTGTTTGCGCCAACATCTTTGTTGCTTCGTGCGTCCCGTCACCTGTCAGTCAAACAGTGCGAGTGGGTGCGGGGATGTCTCCTGTGTTTGTTCCAAACAAGCTGGAGGTGTTAAACTCATCACCCTCGAATTGACAGAAGGCATCGGTATGCTTGCAACTCAGTGCTTTGCGGATCATCCAACATCATCTGAAACCATCTTTCAGAGAGTAGCAGTTAAACTCAGGATCTCAGCAGTTCCATGTTTGTGGGCACATCTGTTGGTAGCATGCTAACCGTTAGTTATCTAGCCAGAAAGTTGAACGTTTCATTTTTTTTTCTCTGTGAATAGTGTCTATAAGCTAACCTTAAGGTTTGAGTATGCTTCAAATCAAGTGCTTGGTTGGCATCTCATACTCCTTTCCCAGGGTGCGAATTATACAGTGACATCCATCCATCCATCCATCCATCCATCGTCAACCGCTTATCCTGCGTACAGGGTCGCGGGGGGGCTGAAGCCAATCCCAGCAGCCAAACTGCCAGAAAATCAGACCATCAGGACCGCTCAAACACAGACCCACACAATGCTGAACCAGAAGCAAAGACACTATCATAAAATACAGTCTGCATCATCATCTCTAATTCCTAATTCTCATCATTTCAAGTTTTAATTTCAACTTTTTTTAATAAATATCTCCTTTCCTCTTGCTCGTGAATGAAATGTAATCTGCCTTCAATAAAGCAGTAGTCATACACTGTTGGGGAAGTGGGAATTGTTGAGTCTCTGTAAATAATATTAAACAGAGTACTGTCTAGACCTGCTCTGTATGAAAAGTGCAATGAGATGCCTTTTGTTATAAATTGGCTCTATATAGATAAAACTGAATACATTTGAAATAACAGACCTGGATTGTAACATTTACTTTGCCAGTTAAAGCTCATAACAAATATCATGCTTATTGTAAAAACACTCACAAAATACTTAAAATGAAATAATAAACTCTATTGATGTCAACGTGTGTATCTACAATAACTAATAATGAAATGACAGGGTGGGCTATCAGCTAGCTTCCATCCCATAGCTCATTTAAAGTAAAAAGAAATGCTAATTACGAAACTCTGAAGGCAGGAAAGTGTGTTAAAGAAGCTAGATAGCTAACTGACATTAAACTACAGTCTCTCCATCAGCGTGTGATGCACTGAACTGGAGCTTCTGCCGCTGCGCGTAATGTGGGCAGACAAGACGTTCAACTAACGTCAGGGATATGAAATGGTATGGTCCATTTTAGGGGTGTCAGAAATCGTATTTGAAGTTTCTTGAATATAAGG
>NC_060161.1:9130435-9140654 GCF_021292245.1 Micropterus dolomieu
AATCTTTTGGCTGCGGGCTAATGGCTTTGACCTCTCTCTCTCGACTGCACACGAACATATTACCTCTCCTCGTTCCCTTCCCCCCTGTCGCCCTCAGGAGGGTCATCCATTCACTGTCGCTCACTCTGTGTGCCATAAAACAAAGCCACACAGCCTCTGTGCTGGACACCACTGGCAGCTACATGACAGATAACACACTCAGCTCTCGTCCCCTTGTCCGAGGCTTTACATTTTTAAAAACGTGTTATTAGATATCATGTATCGATGCATAGATATGTATAGATTCAGTTTGTGTGCCTTTTTTAACAGTATATATAGAGACATAAAGAGTCCAAGAGAGCGGGAGCTTCTTCGTAAATATACTTCATAACAGGTCATGCGGGAAAGCCAAAACCAGAGGCACAAAGTCATCCTGGCGTCTGCACCTTACACCCAACCAGACCAAAATAGTTTGAACCGACACACCGGGAAGTTGGGCCAAAAAGCTGACACAGGGATGAGATTCTTTTTACATTTTACCAAAACATTTTTAATTCTTTTGTTTTAGAATTAGCAGGAATAGTGGACAGAGCTAGGCTGCAAAGTACTTAACCCTCTATAGGGTCTGAAATGATCAAGTGAAGTTCTTCACTGCGTTTTGATTCTTCACAGCATTTCCCAGCTGACTCAGAAGAACAATCAGACTGCATCAAACTGCATACTTGCTTTCATTTTTATGCTGTCATGCTGAATAATATAACACATCCCTTGGTGCCCTCATGAAACATGCTTTGCATAGCTTCTGTAAAAGCAAGATGAGGGTCATGATGTCGGTAGCTGAGATGGCATGTAATAATGAATTAGTGCCGGCTTTACACATTCCGCTACTGGTCTTTCTGCTAGTATATGGAGCCATCCTATACCGCTGTGTTCCGTGACCTATGCTTCGTTAACCATGTTATTTAGCCAAGAAAGTCACATTTGTCAAGAGCATCACTAACAACATAAAACCTAGCACATATGAGAGGCCGAGTTTCTTAATTACAAGCCAATCACATGCAGCATCAACCAACGAGGAGCTGGGTATTTAATATAAGATGAAACCAGTGATACCCAGGAAAGTAGGTCATGTGGAGCAGAAAGCAACACTGAGTGAGGTAAAACAATAAATTAATAAATAATCACACAACTTGAATAGAAAAGAAAAGCTCAGTACTTTTGACCCTGTTGGGATTCTGTAGGAGTGATGACTTGGCTGATCCGTAAATCTCACTTTTTGAGACAGACTTTAGGTGTAACCATTTATTTATTTAGATTCACCATTAGCTATAGTGTACTCTTAAAGTACTCTCTGCATGTACTCTTAGTGTACTCTGCAGATTCATTAGGTTCAGATAAGTGCAGCGGTCTGTACAACCTAGCATGAGAAAACATGCTGTAGAGATTGGCAGGATTGGACGAGAAAGAGCCCATTAGAGAGGCAGGTAGAAATCATTGCAGGGAAATGTGTTTTAGTGAAGCCGTCTGTTGTTCTGCAGTGATGGAGGGATGGGACACAGGATACTTTCACTGGGCGCGGAGACGGATGAGAGGAGGTGGAGGAGGAGGAGGAGGGGTAGAAAGCTTTTAGACAGGGGGGTCTTGGAAGCTCCTGCGATGACCTCCGAACAACAGAGCAGCATTATGGGGAGAAACAACGATCCCTCTCTCTCACTTGCTCTCTTTTCTGTCATCTCGTGACAGTCTCTCCTTTCATAAACACCTATCGGGTTCCAGTCTGGAGAGCAGCGCGAACATCAGAACCGGGATGAGAGCATGTTTCTGTGTTTCTCTCAGCGTGTGTCGATGTGTGTAAACGACACCATCCACTTCCATTTCTGTGCTGAAACTGTGCTGGGCCCAATGGTGTCTGGAGGCAAAGTCAGTCAATCAGGACTAAAAGCCTTTATGAAGTGTGTGTGTGTTTGTGTGTTTTGGTTGTAGTGGTCTTGTGTTTACTTGCAAGGCACTACTGTTCCCCTTTTATTGCCTCATTCCTTATAAAATAGAAAGGAAGGTTCCAGCCAGAGGTGGGTTAATATTGTAGATTATATTACATGCAAACTAATAAAAACAGTCAAACTTTCTATAGTGTGATTCCTTTGGGAGATTCTGACATGCTTAGTAAATACAGGCCCAGCTCTTTGCTATCCTTTGTTATTTTTAAATCCAATGCCAGCATGCAGCGTTGTCTCTGTGTATTAGAATAGAAGCCATTTACAGCCACTCCACCTGCTCTGGGCTGCACATAGAAACAGTAACGGAGAGACTGAGTATTCAAAATGTCATGACATTTGGTTGAGATCAAAGAGTCTGCTTTGTGGGGACGTTTCAAGTCAGTAAGTGGGGCTGGCAACGGTGGAGGAGGTTGAATCGAAATTTTGTTTATTGTTTGCGCCAACATCTTTGTTGCTTCGTGCGTCCCGTCACCTGTCAGTCAAACAGTGCGAGTGGGTGCGGGGATGTCTCCTGTGTTTGTTCCAAACAAGCTGGAGGTGTTAAACTCATCACCCTCGAATTGACAGAAGGCATCGGTATGCTTGCAACTCAGTGCTTTGCGGATCATCCAACATCATCTGAAACCATCTTTCAGAGAGTAGCAGTTAAACTCAGGATCTCAGCAGTTCCATGTTTGTGGGCACATCTGTTGGTAGCATGCTAACCGTTAGTTATCTAGCCAGAAAGTTGAACGTTTCATTTTTTTTTCTCTGTGAATAGTGTCTATAAGCTAACCTTAAGGTTTGAGTATGCTTCAAATCAAGTGCTTGGTTGGCATCTCATACTCCTTTCCCAGGGTGCGAATTATACAGTGACATCCATCCATCCATCCATCCATCCATCGTCAACCGCTTATCCTGCGTACAGGGTCGCGGGGGGGCTGAAGCCAATCCCAGCAGCCAAACTGCCAGAAAATCAGACCATCAGGACCGCTCAAACACAGACCCACACAATGCTGAACCAGAAGCAAAGACACTATCATAAAATACAGTCTGCATCATCATCTCTAATTCCTAATTCTCATCATTTCAAGTTTTAATTTCAACTTTTTTTAATAAATATCTCCTTTCCTCTTGCTCGTGAATGAAATGTAATCTGCCTTCAATAAAGCAGTAGTCATACACTGTTGGGGAAGTGGGAATTGTTGAGTCTCTGTAAATAATATTAAACAGAGTACTGTCTAGACCTGCTCTGTATGAAAAGTGCAATGAGATGCCTTTTGTTATAAATTGGCTCTATATAGATAAAACTGAATACATTTGAAATAACAGACCTGGATTGTAACATTTACTTTGCCAGTTAAAGCTCATAACAAATATCATGCTTATTGTAAAAACACTCACAAAATACTTAAAATGAAATAATAAACTCTATTGATGTCAACGTGTGTATCTACAATAACTAATAATGAAATGACAGGGTGGGCTATCAGCTAGCTTCCATCCCATAGCTCATTTAAAGTAAAAAGAAATGCTAATTACGAAACTCTGAAGGCAGGAAAGTGTGTTAAAGAAGCTAGATAGCTAACTGACATTAAACTACAGTCTCTCCATCAGCGTGTGATGCACTGAACTGGAGCTTCTGCCGCTGCGCGTAATGTGGGCAGACAAGACGTTCAACTAACGTCAGGGATATGAAATGGTATGGTCCATTTTAGGGGTGTCAGAAATCGTATTTGAAGTTTCTTGAATATAAGGCATGAGTACGGGAAACATATTATAATATTTACAATGACAGGTAAGAGAGACCCCCCAGAACTGAAACCCGGAATTGGAAGGAAGGGTAACTTTTCAAAACCCTTAAAGTGATTGGCCATGTGTGCGGAGATAGGAAATAGACAGGGTTTGAACTTCTCTCTCAAGTCTCTTTTTTTCGGTGCAAGACCCTGAATACTTTCCAGGAGAGACGTTAGGTATGTGTGTATTGTTTTATCCCACCTTTGAGTGTGGCCTTTCCGAACAAGTATACTACTGTCTTTAGACATGGTCGAATCACACGTAGCGTGACCTAGTTTGACACTTGACTTGATGAAAGACTGACCTTAACCTTGAAAAGCATCACTGATTTTGTCTGTGTGTCTGTGCTGTATCCACGACCGGCTCACCGCAATCTATTCCAATCTTCTGAATGGATCAACTCCCCGTCCTGACTGGTTCCTGCTATTGCGAGATGAGGGGATGAACAGAGCATTAGAGGGAGGATGATTTTGAGAAAGCAGATGGTCGGTATGTAATTGGGTAAATAAAGAGATAGAAAAGGCTCAGTAGGTAACCTCGGCTGCCCTTTCACCACTCATGCCGTGATCTGTCTTTACCACGGCTGTTCCAAAAGCTCTAAACTCTGCAGGAGTCTCCCAAACCGTAACCCTGGCTGACCAGCAACAGACCAATTCCTAAGTAAAACATCCAGTCATTAGCTGTCAGCTGCATCCCCCCATTGTACAAACCATCCTCAGCCCCTCCTCTTCCTTGATTTATCAGTCCTGGAGGACACTGAATATGATAATTTTCCAGTCATGCAGTCTTGGATTCTGACAAAGGAAGGATTTGATTTCGGTGCTATCTCCTTTCCAGCCCTCTCAAGCTTTCCATGTTTGAATTTCAATCCAGTTCCGGCCTTTTATCTCCAGGCCTCAGTGTTTCTAAGTCAACTTCCTCTTTTCTCTAGGTCTCTGTCTATCTGCTTCAGTTCAAAAATGAGATTTGGCACAGCAACCGCCACGTGCTGCCAGTTTTCAACCCTAACCCTCACATGACCGTACTTTTTCTCCCAGTGAAATACCTGGACCTGGAGTCTCCCTGCTCATTTTTGGTCAGTTATACGTGTATTGGATTGCTTCCTCTCTCCATCTGCTGTACATTTGGTCCAGATTAGCATTAAGCAGGGTGTTATCCAAGAAATAGGGTGTTGACATCCTGTTTTCTGGTATCGCTCCATATTGAGATGACGCAGCAAAGTGGATGGACCTCGGAGGGGTTTTGCGTAATCGGGCCGCTGAAGCGAGATGGGATGCCTTTGGGAGGCAGAGATCAGCAGACATCAGATGACTGTTGTGCAAGGAGGGAAAAACAACGACTTCATCGCAGAAAGTGTTCACCTTGAGTGACTTAGTCAATGAGCCCATAAATCATGCACTTTTTAAAACAATAAAATCTGCTAACAGACAGAGACAATTACGCTTGATTACAACACAGTAAAAGACAGGTTAAGGCACTAGTATTGAGTAAATCATAACTAAGCAAGTTGAACGGTATTGGGATTACTCAACAGAATGAATGACTTGTTGAAATGGATTTGGGTTTTGTGAAAAAGTCAGGTGTAGAGGCAAGTTTAAATCCCTCAACCAGCTTGGAAAATCTAGTCGAGAAAAGCAATAGCTCATCTGTAGAAACTGCTGCTGAGCTGCCCTCGAGCACTTAAACTGCCTAACCGCTCTGATGGTTGCTCCTAGTTGTAGAAGTCTTCTCATGGAATACCTTCCCAAACCTGACATGCATTCAGTCAATAACTTAAAAAAATAAAGATCCTGTTAGAGAGGGAACCCCAGGCAAATCTGAATAGGCAGGAGGATAATTTGAGCCAAACAGTTCCCAATAGAAGAGAGAGAGAGAGAGAACACCATTACTGACAGCAGCAACTTGGGTCCCAGGTCGGGACCCCTGAAGACCTTATAGTGTGAATTGTTTCACCGTGGCCGTGAAACAGTTCACACTATAACTTCAAAGCAATATCACAGACACATATATCCTCACCGCGACGACCCCTTCCCCTCACACTGCCTTGTGGGTTCTTACCCACTCAAGATAACATATAACCCCATTCACTCCTAAATGTCAAACCACTGTTAGCAGCCCCATGCTAAACACAGTGGTCATGATACATGGTCAGCCACTGACTGAGTGTTTGGGTTTACTGGAAAGTGTGTAAGAAGTTTTGACTTGAGTGTTAAAGGACAAATTCGCCATTGATATAAAAGTTGTTAAGATAAACAACTATGCTCTTGTTTAGTACACAGAATGTATCTTTCATTCCGCCCTCCTTTTGCTGTTGATGAATGTTGATCAGTCACAAGTATGTAAATCTTCTTAGTTAAGAGTCAAGTTGATTGGAATGCTTTTCATACCCATGTTACTCTTGCACCTTTCTCTGCACTGAATGCATCAGCAGTGCTCCTTATGCAACACAAGTGCTCCACCTTGTGGTAAAATGATAAAACACTACCTTTTCTTTGTAGCTGCTGGCACTTGCCAAAATGCTAATTGATTTTTTTATTATAAGGTAGGTGTGATGGCAAAGTAATGCCACTATTCCAATACCATTATGATTATTCTACAGAGATTTTAAAGGATAAGACTGGTGTTATATGTAGACAGCACATACCTTGAGATCCTCGGGCAGAGGTCTGTTGTCTGTTCCAGAGTCTCGACTGAAAACTAAAGGGGACAGAGCGTTTGCTGTCAGGGCCCCGAGGCTCTGGAACAGCCTGCCCGAGGAAATCAGGTCGGCTGAGTCAGTGAACTCTTTTAAGTCCCTTCTTAAAACATACTTTTATAGGAGAGCCTTTCCTGATCTTATTTGACTTTATTTTATCCCTTTTATTTTTTTGTATTTTACTAATTTTATATTAATCTGTATTTTAGTCTTTTCAATGTTTTCATGCTCTTATCTTGTTTTTTTGTATTATTCTTTACACTTGTTAAAGCACTTTGTAACTTGTTTTTGAAAAGTGCTCTACAAATAAGGATTATTATTATTATTATTATTATTATTATTATTTAATTTTAATTTTAAAGAGGCACTCCACTGATTTTACTCTTCTGTGGCTCTGGAGCAGTCTGACATCCCCAGATGATGTTATCAGGGTTATCTGAGCTTGGACTTGGAGAGTCTCACAGAAAACAAATTGGTGGGATGGAGTTTGAAAAATGTGAGCATTTACCTGGCAGGGAACAAAAAGATGCTATGAAGTTTCATTATGACAAGTGGGGGGACTAAAAGTCTGCTGGATAAACGTTGACCTTGTTGTCTTTTGCATGTCACCAAACCTTTAGAAGTGCAATACCAATTTACTTGTATACCCTTTTAACAATGCCCCTAAAGAGACCAGAACCAGCAAGTGCTACATTATCATAACCTGCTCTTGTTTAATGCTCAACAGGCTGGAGAGAAGCACTACCACCCCACATGTGCCCGCTGTGCCCGCTGTGAGCAGATGTTTGCCGAGGGAGAAGAAATGTACCTGCAAGGTAAACGCAGTTTTTGGGACTCGTCAAATACCTTAAAATTGGTTAGCAATCTTTAAAAAGTTTTAGTTTAGCTGTAAACGTCTGGTCCTGTAGCTGTTTCTGCCTGACCGCAAAGGATTCAATCCTAAATGATATGACTTTTCTTCACTCTTTTATTCCTGACTCTCTAACCGCTTAGCCTGTCTTTCCTTTCCTTTCACTCACCAACTAATCACAGAACATCCGATGCATTGTGGATCCCCTTGTTCATAATAAACTGGGTTAGCAGCTTGGTGAATGAATCATGCACTTTGGTGGAGACTTGTGTTAAACACTGAGGGGATAAAAAATGTGGGAAATGTTTGATGACGTGGTGTTTTTTGTAATAACCAGCAGGCACTGGTCTTTTTGACATGTCGATATCAACACTAGTGTTCTCTGGTGCACCTTTTTTTGTTTTGATAGCCAAGCCTACCAAAGAAACATGGTCATGTCATGAGACAGGCTCAGGTTTCTTGCCAGAAATGAAAACACAGTATCCAAGTGGTCCAGCATGTGGAAAGCTAACAGCCTACCAACCTAACAACCGGGCACGGCCATCACATGGAGTCATACTGCCACACTAATAGAGAGAGTTATTTACTGCAGCTGGGCCAAGAACACAAAGTAGCAGGAGGTGCTTTGCCTTGGGTGCCCCTTTTGCTTCAGCTTTTATTGTGCTGCTACTTGTCACTTTAGAGTGAATTGATTTAGCAGTGGAAAAAGCTTTTTGAAACCATAACTGTGAATGAGTCATGCATGTACTTTGGCGTCTTGATAGTCTCATTTAGAAAAAAGTAGAAAATGATTAATGAAATGTCAGCTGTGTCATGCATACATTGCTGTATCAGTTTCAGTTCACCTTTTTTACATGCATTTTCTTTGCTAATGCCAGACTGTACATTTTGTTTTATAGCCTATAGCAGAAAGAACTGTTGTTTAAAGCTAGCTAATCATTGAGCAGCCATCAACAACTACAAACAACAATGTGTCCACATAATGTACTAAATAATTTGTTTCCTCATTTGGACAAGACTAAGAGTCTAGAGCCATTTAGCATCCCTTTCTGGCTGTTCTTCAGTAAGCACAGCACCGCTTGGAGCTACATGCTAATGTTAGCATGCTAACATGCTTTCAGTTTATCACCATCTGAATTTTGTGTAGCTAACATTTGCTAATTAGCACTAAACACAAAGTACAACTTAGTACAAATGTTTTATTCTGACCTGATGGTGGCGCCAGATGAAAAGTCAGGGAATCAGCAAGTACCAGAAATGTAATTCATTGTGTGAAGATCATGAATGTCTGAACAAAATTCTACAGTTTCAGTGATATTTCAGTCTGAACCAAATTGGTGGACTGAACATCCATTGCTATCCCTAAAGCCAAGCGACAATGTTAGAGACACATGTGAAATGTTGGAACCAATCTCTGACTCTTCCTGTCTTTGCCTCTGTGTCTTTAGGATCTTCTATCTGGCATCCTCCATGCAGACAAGCAGCCAAGCAGGAGGAGAAGAGCAAGGTGGGTGGAAAAGGCCGTCAAGCCGCAACTAAATACTAGAGAAGCTTGATGCTATCCCCAAATACAACCAAAATAGATCCACATTAGACCATAGAACTCCATTTCTTAAAGCGTTGTTACTTCAAGATTCAAGGTACATTTATTTGTCCTTCTACAACGCAGGGCTGCACAATTAAATTAAATTTGTTCTAGCCCTCTTCACGCTTCACACACAGAACATATATACAAATTAAATTACATGGAATAAAAATATATATATATATAAATATATAACAATATATTCAATCAAGTATATTACATAAATGAGTGATTTGTGTGTATAAAAATGGCTCTCATGTGCAGTATGTCAAGGTGTAAAATGCCAGACTGGTTGGTTTAGACTTCAGTACATTCAAAGCTTCCTGTTTTTTTTCATAAATCTGATGACTGCTTTTATTAATTACTGGATTACTTAGAAATTTGTTACCTCTCATTGAGACCCATACAGACTCTTCTCTGTACCTGTCTTCAGGATTTTGCACTGCATAAAATAATATTAAACCAGTATTGCAAGCAGTTATTAATACTAGTATTTAAAGGGGACCTATTATGATTTTCCTGTGTTCATAAAATGTTAAAATGTCAGATATTATTCCAGAGACACAGCACATATAATATACCACTCACATGTCACACATCAGCAATAAATGGTTGTAGGTAAATAAGTAAAGCTTGAAAAGCACAATAGATACATTACACCAAACATTAAAAAAGACTTCAAATAGACAAATAAATCACCAGTTCGCACACACACATGTACATACACACAGATAAATTCATTCATGTTTTTTGGGCACAAAACACTCACGCTCATAGCGCTTTCTCCATGGTGATAGTAGGTCTGGCTAGGCGAGACTTCTTTGCCAAGGAATACTTAATAGTTTTTGGAGGTTATTCACTAGGCTATGTCTAGCAGAAAGTGTGTTTTTGTAGGATGAGATAGGCAGAGGATGAACTGAGGGGCTGCATTAAGGGCCAGTATAAGATCATTTTCAAACTGTGAATCATGCAAAGCTACTGTAGTGGAGTCCCAGAAACAATCTAGGGCTGGAAATGAGCATAATTGCTCCCTTTTAAAATATTTAGCAAAAAAGGCTCACACTGAAGAGGAGGACGGCTTTAAGTGACAGTTGGGGACAAAATACCATTGTTTTACTATTACATAAGCAGCCCTGCAGCTTTCCATCCAGTATCTGCCCTCCTTCCATCTCCCATCCTCATTCCTCATCATAACCCGTCTCCTTCCCAGAAGCAGGTCCGGATACAGCTCAATGACGTCCCTGAGCAACAGGTTGGTGCCCCTGTACATCCTTGCACCCAGCTCCCCTCCAACCCTAAACACCCCCCCCCCCCCCCCCCCCCCCCCCCCCCCCCAC